>NC_134690.1:338373198-338673198 GCF_050947455.1 Rhinoderma darwinii
GATATGTGGAGCATTATACGGTATGGGACTGTTATGGGGGGGCATTATACTGTGTGGGGGCAGCTATGGGAGCATTAACTGTGTGGGGGCATTATACTATGGGGGCTGTTGGGCACGGCGTCTGGGCATAGGAGCGCGCAGGGGTCTGATGATGATGGTGGTGCTGGGGAGGGGTAGGGGGCCCAAGCTGAATTCTTGCACCCGGGCCCATGAGCCTTTAGCTACGCCCCTGAGCACGGGTCTTGTGCTCCACACATCATCCAGATAATAGATCCTGTGCCCCATAGGTCCGTCTGTTTATCCGCAACTGGAATACAGACCAAAGCCACCAGGGACGGGGACTGTGCCAATCCCTGACATATGGCGCTGATATGGTTGGATGGAAAGAAAACATATGGCCTGACCGTACATCCAAACACAGGATCCACTGACAAAACAATCACAACTCTGAATTATGTATGAAGAGCAATGAACTATGAAGAAAAGCAACCAGATGTAGTGTCAGCCGACAACATGGCGCTAAGTGTGGAGCTTATACAAATATATGCATAAAGCTGTGCCAGTCACATGTAGAGCCTTGTCACCAGAGAACTGGATGGCAGTCAACCCTGAAAATATTACATTCTTTCCATACAGATCAATGTTCTAATCTGCACAAAGCAATACTAAACTACTTAGATTCTTATACATAGGGGGCAGTGTTATAGTAGTTATATTCTTGTATATAGGAGCAGTATTATAGTAGTTATATTCTTGTATATAGGGGCAGTATTATAGTAGTTATATTCTTGTATATAGGGGGCAGTATTATAGTAGTTATATTCTTGTATATAGGAGCAATATTATAGTAGTTATATTCTTGTATATAGGAGCAGTATTATAGTAGTTATATTCTTGTATATAGGGGCAGTATTATAGTAGTTATATTCTTGTATATAGGGGGCAGTATTATAGTAGTTATATTCTTGTACATAGGGGGCAGTATTATAGTAGTTATATTCTTGTATATAGGGGGCAGTATTATAGTAGTTATATTCTTGTATATAGGAGCAATATTATAGTAGTTATATTCTTGTATATAGGAGCAGTATTATAGTAGTTATATTCTTGTATATAGGAGCAGTATTATAGTAGTTATATTCTTGTATATAGGGGCAGTATTATAGTAGTTATATTCTTGTACATAGAGGCATTATTATAATAGTTATATTCTTGTATATAGGGCAGTATTATAGTAGTTATATTCTTGTATATAGGGGGCAGTATTATAGTAGTTATATTCTTGTATATAGGAGCAATATTATAATAGTTATATTCTTGTATATAGGACCAGTATTATAGTAGTTATATTCTTGTATATAGGAGCAGTATTATAGTAGTTATATTCTTGTATATAGGGGCAGTATTATAGTAGTTATATTCTTGTATATAGGGGCAGTATTATAGTAGATATATTCCTGTATATAGGGGGCAGTATTATAGTAGTTGTTTTCTTGTATATAGGGGGCAGTATTATAGTAGTTATAGTCTTGTATATAGGAGGCAGTATTATAGTTGTTATATTCTTGTATATAGGAGCAGTGTTATAGTAGTTATATTCTTGTATATAGGAGAAGTATTATAGTAGTTATATTCTTGTATATAGGAGCAGCATTATAGTAGTTATATTCTTCTATATAGAGGGCAGTATTATAGTAGTTATATTCTTGTATATAGGAGCAGTATTATAGTAGTTATATTCTTGTATATAGGGGCAGTATTATAGTAGTTATATTTTTGTATATAGGGGGCAGTATGATAGTAGTTATATTCTTGTATATAGGGGGCAGTGTTATAGTAGTTATATTCTTGTATATAGGAGCAGTATTATAGTAGTTATATTCTTGTATATAGTGGGCAGTATTATAGTAGTTATATTCTTGTATATAGGAGCAGTATTATAGTAGTTATAGTCCTGTATATAGGGGCAGTATTATAGTAGTTATATTATTGTATATAGGGGCAGTATTATAGTAATTATATGCTTGTATATAGGGGCAGCATTATAGTAGTTATATTCTTGAATATAGTGTCAGTATTATAGTAGTTATATTCTTGTATATAGGGGCAGTATTATAGTAGTTATATTCTTGAATATAGTGTCAGTATTATAGTAGTTATATTCTGGTATATAGGGTGAAGTATTATAGTAGTTATATTCTTGTATATAGGGGCAGTATTATAGTAGTTATATTCTTGTATATAGGGGCAGTATTATAGTAGTTATATTCTTGTATATAGGAGCAGTATTATAGTAGTTATATTCTTGTATGTAGGGGGCAGTATTATAGTAGTTATATTCTTGTATGTAGGGGCAGTATTATAGTAGTTATATTCTTGTATATAGAAGTAGTATTATAGTAGTTATATTCTTGTATAAAGGGGTAGTAATTATAGTAGTTATATTCTTGTATATAGAGGGCAGTATTATAGTAGTTATATTCATGTATATAAGGACAGTATTATAGTAGTTATATTATTGTATATAGGAGCAGTATTATAGTAGTTATATTCTTGTATGTAGGGGGCAGTATTATAGTAGTTATATTCTTTTATATAGGTGGCACTATTATAGTAGTTATATTCTTGAATATAGGAGCAGTATTATAGTAGTTATATTCTTGTATATAGGAGAAGTATTATATTAGTTATATTCTTGTATATAGGGCCAGTATTATAGTAGTCATATTCTTGTATATAGGGGCAGTATTATAGTAGTTATATTCTTGTGCTTAGGGGCAGTATTATAGTAGTTATATTCTTGTATATAGGAGGCAGTATTATAGTAGTTATAGTCTTGTATATAGGGGCAGTATTATAGTAGTTATATTCTTGTATATAGGGAGCACTATTATAGTAGTTATATTCTTGTATATAGGGGCAGTATTATAGTAATTATATTCTTGTATATAGAGGACAGTATTATAGTAGTTACATTCTTGTATATAGAAGTAGTATTATAGTAGTTATATTCTTGTATATAGGGAGCAGTATTATAGTAGTTATATTCTTGTATATAGGGACAGTAATATAGTAGTTATATTCTTGTATATAGGAGCAGTATTATAGAAGTTATATTCTTGTATATAGGAGCAGTATTATACTAGTTACATTCTTGTATATAGGAGTAGTATTATAGTAGTTATATTCTTGTATATAGGAGGCAGTATTATAGAAGTTATATTCTTGTATATACGAGCAGTATTATAGTAGTTACATTCTTGTATATAGGAGGCAGTATTATAGAAGTTATATTCTTGTATATAGGAGCAGTATTATAGTAGTTATATTCTTGTATATAGGGGGCAGTATTATAGTAGTTATATTCTTGAATATAGGAGCAGTATTATAGTAGTTATATTCTTGTATATAGGAGCAGTATTATAGTAGTTATATTCTTGTATATAGGAGCAGTATTATAGTAGTTACATTTTTGTATATAGGGGCGGTATTATAGTAGTTATATTCTTGTATATAGGAGCAGTATTAAAGCAGTTATATTCTTGTATATAGGGGGCAATATTATAGTAGTTATATTCTTGTATATAGGAGTAGTATTATAGTAGTTATATTCTTGTATATAGGGGCAGTATTATAGTAGTTATATTCTTGTATATAGGGGGCAGTATTATTGTAGTTAAATTCTTGTATATAGGAGGCAGTATTATAGTAGTTATATTCTTGTATATAGGAGCAATATTATAGTAGTTATATTCTTGTATATAGTAGCAGTATTATAGTAGTTATATTCTTGTATATAGGGGGCAGTATTATAGTAGTCATATTCTTGTATATAGGAGCAGTATTATAGTAGTTATATTCTTGTATGTAGGGGGCAGTATTATAGTAGTTATATTCTTGTATGTAGGGGCAGTATTATAGTAGTTATATTCTTGTATAAAGGGGTAGTAATTATAGTAGTTATATTCTTGTATATAGAGGGCAGTATTATAGTAGTTATATTCATGTATATAAGGACAGTATTATAGTAGTTATATTATTGTATATAGGAGCAGTATTATAGTAGTTATATTCTTGTATGTAGGGGGCAGTATTATAGTAGTTATATTCTTTTATATAGGTGGCACTATTATAGTAGTTATATTCTTGAATATAGGAGCAGTATTATAGTAGTTATATTCTTGTATATAGGAGAAGTATTATATTAGTTATATTCTTGTATATAGGGCCAGTATTATAGTAGTCATATTCTTGTATATAGGGGCAGTATTATAGTAGTTATATTCTTGTGCTTAGGGGCAGTATTATAGTAGTTATATTCTTGTATATAGGAGGCAGTATTATAGTAGTTATAGTCTTGTATATAGGGGCAGTATTATAGTAGTTATATTCTTGTATATAGGGAGCACTATTATAGTAGTTATATTCTTGTATATAGGGGCAGTATTATAGTAATTATATTCTTGTATATAGAGGACAGTATTATAGTAGTTACATTCTTGTATATAGAAGTAGTATTATAGTAGTTATATTCTTGTATATAGGGAGCAGTATTATAGTAGTTATATTCTTGTATATAGGGACAGTAATATAGTAGTTATATTCTTGTATATAGGAGCAGTATTATAGAAGTTATATTCTTGTATATAGGAGCAGTATTATACTAGTTACATTATTGTATATAGGAGTAGTATTATAGTAGTTATATTCTTGTATATAGGAGGCAGTATTATAGAAGTTATATTCTTGTATATACGAGCAGTATTATAGTAGTTACATTCTTGTATATAGGAGGCAGTATTATAGAAGTTATATTCTTGTATATAGGAGCAGTATTATAGTAGTTATATTCTTGTATATAGGGGGCAGTATTATAGTAGTTATATTCTTGAATATAGGAGCAGTATTATAGTAGTTATATTCTTGTATATAGGAGCAGTATTATAGTAGTTATATTCTTGTATATAGGAGCAGTATTATAGTAGTTACATTTTTGTATATAGGGGCGGTATTATAGTAGTTATATTCTTGTATATAGGAGCAGTATTAAAGCAGTTATATTCTTGTATATAGGGGGCAATATTATAGTAGTTATATTCTTGTATATAGGAGTAGTATTATAGTAGTTATATTCTTGTATATAGGGGCAGTATTATAGTAGTTATATTCTTGTATATAGGGGGCAGTATTATTGTAGTTAAATTCTTGTATATAGGAGGCAGTATTATAGTAGTTATATTCTTGTATATAGGAGCAATATTATAGTAGTTATATTCTTGTATATAGTAGCAGTATTATAGTAGTTATATTCTTGTATATAGGGGGCAGTATTATAGTAGTCATATTCTTGTATATAGGAGCAGTATTATAGTAGTTATATTCTTGTATATAGAGGCAGTATTATAGAAGTTATATTCTTGTATATAGGGGGCAGTATTATAGTAGTTATATTCTTGTATATAGGGTGCAGTATTATAGTAGTCATATTCTTGTATATAGGAGCAGTATTATAGTAGTTATATTCTTGTATATAGAGGCAGTATTATAGTAGTTATATTCTTGTATATAGGGAGCAGTATTATAGAAGTTATATTCTTATATATAGGAGCAGTATTATAGTAGTTATATTCTTGTATATAGGGTGCAGTATTATATTAGTTATATTCTTGTATATAGGAGCAGTATTATAGTAGTTATTTTCTTGTATATAGGGGGCAGTATTATAGTAGTTGTATTCTTGTATATAGGGGCAGTATTATAGTAGTTATATTCTTGTACATAGGGGGTAGTATTATAGTAGTTATATTCTTGTATATAGGAGCAGTATTATAGTAATTATATTATTGTATATAGGGGCAGTATTATAGTAGTTATTTTCTTGTATATAGGGGGCAGTATTATAGTAGTTGTATTCTTGTATATAGGGGCAGTATTATAGTAGTTATATTCTTGTACATAGGGGGTAGTATTATAGTAGTTATATTCTTGTATATAGGAGCAGTATTATAGTAGTTATATTCTTGTATATAGGGGGCAGTATTATAGTAGTCATATTCTTGTATATAGGAGCAGTATTATAGTAGTTATATTCTTGTATATAGAGGCAGTATTATAGTAGTTATATTCTTGTATATAGGGGGCAGTATTATAGTAGTTATATTCTTGTATATAGGAGCAGTATTATAGTAGTTATATTCTTGTATATAGGGGGCATTATTATAGTAGTCATATTCTTGTATATAGGAGCAGTATTATAGTAGTATATTCTTGTATATAGAGGCAGTATTATAGTAGTTATATTCTTGTATATAGGGGGCAGTATTATAGTAGTTATATTCTTGTATATAGGAGCAGTATTATAGTAGTTATATTCTTGTATATAGAGGCAGTATTATAGTAGTTATATTCTTGTATATAGGGGGCAGTATTATAGTAGTTATATTCTTGTATATAGGAGCAGTATTATAGTAGTTATATTCTTGTATATAGGGGGCATTATTATAGTAGTTATATTCTTGTATATAGGAGCAGTATTATAGTAGTATATTCTTGTATATAGAGGCAGTATTATAGTAGTTATATTCTTGTATATAGGGGGCAGTATTATAGTAGTTATATTCTTGTATATAGGAGCAGTATTATAGTAGTTATATTCTTGTATATAGAGGCAGTATTATAGTAGTCATATTCTTGTATATAGGAGCAGTATTATAGTAGTATATTCTTGTATATAGAGGCAGTATTATAGTAGTTATATTCTTGTATATAGGGGGCAGTATTATAGTAGTTATATTCTTGTATATAGGAGCAGTATTATAGTAGTTATATTCTTGTATATAGAGGCAGTATTATAGTAGTTATATTCTTGTATATAGGGGGCAGTATTATAGTAGTTATATTCTTGTATATAGGAGCAGTATTATAGTAGTTATATTCTTGTATATAGGGGGCATTATTATAGTAGTCATATTCTTGTATATAGGAGCAGTATTATAGTAGTATATTCTTGTATATAGAGGCAGTATTGTAGTAGTTATATTCTTGTATATAGGGGGCAGTATTATAGTAGTTATATTCTTGTATATAGGAGCAGTATTATAGTAGTTATATTCTTGTATATAGAGGCAGTATTATAGTAGTTATATTCTTGTATATAGGGGGCAGTATTATAGTAGTTATATTCTTGTATATAGGAGCAGTATTATAGTAGTTATATTCTTGTATATAGGGGGCATTATTATAGTAGTCATATTCTTGTATATAGGAGCAGTATTATAGTAGTATATTCTTGTATATAGAGGCAGTATTATAGTAGTTATATTCTTGTATATAGGGGGCAGTATTATAGTAGTTATATTCTTGTATATAGGAGCAGTATTATAGTAGTTATATTCTTGTATATAGAGGCAGTATTATAGTAGTTATATTCTTGTATATAGGGGGCAGTATTATAGTAGTTATATTCTTGTATATAGGAGCAGTATTATAGTAGTTATATTCTTGTATATAGGGGGCATTATTATAGTAGTCATATTCTTGTATATAGGAGCAGTATTATAGTAGTATATTCTTGTATATAGAGGCAGTATTATAGTAGTTATATTCTTGTATATAGGGGGCAGTATTATAGTAGTTATATTCTTGTATATAGGAGCAGTATTATAGTAGTTATATTCTTGTATATAGAGGCAGTATTATAGTAGTTATATTCTTGTATATAGGGGGCAGTATTATAATAGTTATATTCTTGTATATAGGAGCAGTATTATAGTAGTTATATTCTTGTATATAGGGGGCATTATTATAGTAGTCATATTCTTGTATATAGGAGCAGTATTATAGTAGTATATTCTTGTATATAGAGGCAGTATTATAGTAGTTATATTCTTGTATATAGGGGGCAGTATTATAGTAGTTATATTCTTGTATATAGGAGCAGTATTATAGTAGTTATATTCTTGTATATAGAGGCAGTATTATAGTAGTTATATTCTTGTATATAGGGGCAGTATTATAGTAGTTATATTCTTGTATATAGGAGCAGTATTATAGTAGTTTTATTCTTGTATATAGGGGGCATTATTATAGTAGTCATATTCTTGTATATAGGAGCAGTATTATAGTAGTATATTCTTGTATATAGAGGCAGTATTATAGTAGTTATATTCTTGTATATAGGGGGCAGTATTATAGTAGTTATATTCTTGTATATATGAGCAGTATTATAGTAGTTATATTCTTGTATATAGAGGCAGTATTATAGTAGTTATATTCTTGTATATAGGGGGCAGTATTATAGTAGTTATATTCTTGTATATAGGAGCAGTATTATAGTAGTTATATTCTTGTATATAGGGGGCATTATTATAGTAGTCATATTCTTGTATATAGGAGCAGTATTATAGTAGTATATTCTTGTATATAGAGGCAGTATTATAGTAGTTATATTCTTGTATATAGGGGGCAGTATTATAGTAGTTATATTCTTGTATATAGGAGCAGTATTATAGTAGTTATATTCTTGTATATAGAGGCAGTATTATAGTAGTTATATTCTTGTATATAGGGGGCAGTATTATAGTAGTTATATTCTTGTATATAGGAGCAGTATTATAGTAGTTATATTCTTGTATATAGGGGGCAGAATTATAGTAGTTATATTCTTGTATATAGGAGCAGTATTATAGTAGTTATATTCTTGTATATAGGGGGCATTATTATAGTAGTCATATTCTTGTATATAGGAGCAGTATTATAGTAGTATATTCTTGTATATAGAGGCAGTATTATAGTAGTTATATTCTTGTATATAGGGGGCAGTATTATAGTAGTTATATTCTTGTATATAGGAGCAGTATTATAGTAGTTATATTCTTGTATATAGAGGCAGTATTATAGTAGTTATATTCTTGTATATAGGGGGCAGTATTATAGTAGTTATATTCTTGTATATAGGAGCAGTATTATAGTAGTTATATTCTTGTATATAGAGGCAGTATTATAGTAGTTATATTCTTGTATATAGAGGCAGTATTATAGTAGTTATATTCTTGTATATAGGGGGCAGTATTATAGTAGTTATATTCTTGTATATAGGAGCAGTATTATAGTAGTTATATTCTTGTATATAGGGGGCAGTATTATAGTAGTTATATTCTTGTATATAGGAGAAGTATTATAGTAGTTATATTCTTGTATATAGGGGGCAGTATTATAGTAGTTATATTCTTGTATATAGGAGCAGTATTATAGTAGTTATATTCTTGTATATAGGGGGCATTATTATAGTAGTCATATTCTTGTATATAGGAGCAGTATTATAGTAGTATATTCTTGTATATAGAGGCAGTATTATAGTAGTTATATTCTTGTATATAGGGGGCAGTATTATAGTAGTTATATTCTTGTATATAGGAGCAGTATTATAGTAGTTATATTCTTGTATATAGGGGGCAGTATTATAGTAGTTATATTCTTGTATATAGGAGCAGTATTATAGTAGTTATATTCTTGTATATAGAGGCAGTATTATAGTAGTTATATTCTTGTATATAGGGGGCAGTATTATAGTAGTTATATTCTTGTATATAGGAGCAGTATTATAGTAGTTATATTCTTGTATATAGGGGGCATTATTATAGTAGTCATATTCTTGTATATAGGAGCAGTATTATAGTAGTATATTCTTGTATATAGAGGCAGTATTATAGTAGTTATATTCTTGTATATAGGGGGCAGTATTATAGTAGTTATATTCTTGTATATAGGAGCAGTATTATAGTAGTTATATTCTTGTATATAGAGGCAGTATTATAGTAGTCATATTCTTGTATATAGGAGCAGTATTATAGTAGTATATTCTTGTATATAGAGGCAGTATTATAGTAGTTATATTCTTGTATATAGGGGGCAGTATTATAGTAGTTATATTCTTGTATATAGGAGCAGTATTATAGTAGTTATATTCTTGTATATAGAGGCAGTATTATAGTAGTTATATTCTTGTATATAGGGGGCAGTATTATAGTAGTTATATTCTTGTATATAGGAGCAGTATTATAGTAGTTATATTCTTGTATATAGGGGGCATTATTAGGGCATGACCACACGTGGCGGATTTCCTCCGCAACTGTCCGCATCAATGCCGCACAGAATCTGCGTTGCAGATTCTGCTGCGGATCTGCACAAAATGTGCAGTAAATTGATGCGGACTAGCTGCTGCGGACTGCGGGAAAAGTGCTTCCCTTCTCCCTATCAGTGCAGGATAGAGAGAAGGGATAGCACTTTCCCTAGTGAAAGTAAACGATCTTCATACTTACCGGCCGTTGTCTGGGTGACGCGTCCCTCTTTCGGCATCCAGCCCGACCTCCCTGGATGACGCGCCAGTCCATGTGACCGCTGCAGCCTGTGCTTGGCCTGTGATTGGCTGCAGCCGTCACTTACACTGAAACGTCATCCTGGGAGGCCGGACTGGAGACAGACGCAGGGAGTTCTCGGTAAGTATGAACTTATATTTTTTTTTACAGATACATGTATATTGGGATCGGTAGTCACTGTCCCGGGTGCAGAAACAGTTACTGCCGATCGCTTAACTCTTTCAGCACCCTGGACAGTGACTATTTACAGACGTCTCCTAGCAACGCTCCCGTCATTACGGGAGCCCCATTGACTTCCTCAGTCTGGCTGTAGACCTAGAAATACATAGGTCCAGCCAGAATGAAGAAATGTCATGGTAGTAAAACCAATACGCTCCGCAGCACACATAAGATCTGCGGACTTCATTGCGGAATTTTGACTCTCCATTGAAGTCAATGGAGAAATTCCGCCATGAGTCCGCCACTGCTCCGCAACAGACAGAGCATGCTGCGGACACCAAATTCCGCTCCGCAGCCTATGCTCCGCAGCGGAATTTTACGCCTCGTCTAAACGAACACTGCTAAATTAAAGTGTAAGTCAATGGACAAACGGCTCCGCTGCGGATTAACGCTGCGGAGTGTCCGCAGCGGAATTTAAGTGAAATTCCGCCACGTGTGAACCCAGCCTTATAGTAGTTATATTCTTGTATATAGGAGGCAGTATTATAGTAGTATATTCTTGTATATAGGGGGCAGTATTATAGTAGTTATATTCTTGTATATAGGAGCAGTATTATAGTAGTTATATTCTTGTATATAGGGGGCATTATTATAGTAGTCATATTCTTGTATATAGGAGCAGTATTATAGTAGTATATTCTTGTATATAGAGGCAGTATTATAGTAGTTATATTCTTGTATATAGGGGGCAGTATTATAGTAGTTATATTCTTGTATATAGGAGCAGTATTATAGTAGTTATATTCTTGTATATAGAGGCAGTATTATAGTAGTTATATTCTTGTATATAGGGGGCAGTATTATAGTAGTTATATTCTTGTATATAGGAGCAGTATTATAGTAGTTATATTCTTGTATATAGGGGGCATTATTATAGTAGTCATATTCTTGTATATAGGAGCAGTATTATAGTAGTATATTCTTGTATATAGAGGCAGTATTATAGTAGTTATATTCTTGTATATAGGGGGCAGTATTATAGTAGTTATATTCTTGTATATAGGAGCAGTATTATAGTAGTTATATTCTTGTATATAGAGGCAGTATTATAGTAGTTATATTCTTGTATATAGGGGGCAGTATTATAATAGTTATATTCTTGTATATAGGAGCAGTATTATAGTAGTTATATTCTTGTATATAGGGGGCATTATTATAGTAGTCATATTCTTGTATATAGGAGCAGTATTATAGTAGTATATTCTTGTATATAGAGGCAGTATTATAGTAGTTATATTCTTGTATATAGGGGGCAGTATTATAGTAGTTATATTCTTGTATATAGGAGCAGTATTATAGTAGTTATATTCTTGTATATAGAGGCAGTATTATAGTAGTTATATTCTTGTATATAGGGGGCAGTATTATAGTAGTTATATTCTTGTATATAGGAGCAGTATTATAGTAGTTATATTCTTGAATATGAGGCAGTGGCATTTTTTGAAGGCCTATTTATTCTCATGGCTCTTTATACTGCACTGGCTACTAGATAAATTAATACAATTTTGTATTGAGGAAAAAAACTATTAAATTCAGTTACATTACATAAAATCTGAAATAGATGACAAAATAGATGCATGGATGGATAGATAGATAGATAGATAGATAGATAGATAGATAGATAGATAGATAGATAGATAGATAGATAGATAGATAGATAGATAGATAGATAGATAGATAGATAGATATTTTATATATTATGCCTCAGTTCTCCATTCAAAAGAAATCTCTGTAATCTCATGACTAAGTGCTGCATTAATTGCACGGTTTTGGGAATATGACAAGCAATTGACCCTACACTAAGTAATATCACACAAACCTCACCACTACAATAACATCTCTGCTAAGTCTCTTTAATCCTCTACAAAGCCTGCAATTAATTCAGCTTTTGCCAATTTCCCTATTTCTATTTCCATAGAGCATGTTAATGGGTCATGTGGTGTCATCACTCGGGTAAATGGCAAATTATTTTCCCACCGGAAACCTGGAGACCCGCTCGACTCTTTTTTCTCTAGCGTGTCACCTCATTGGGATGGGACCCATCTCTTTGAGCCGAATTTCAGAAATTGTTGGGTTGAGCTGGTTGATCGTGTGAACTTATGAAGTTTTCTTTTTCTGGACTTCTCAACCTTGTACTGATGAGCCCATCACTTGGTGTCACATGTAATATTAAATTTTATTCTTAGGTATTAGATTAGACTTGCTAATTTAGCTTAAAGAGGTAGGAAAATGTAGTGATCATAACAACTTTAGCTCTGCTATATCCATGAACCCATGAATCACCCCCTTTCATAAGCCGTTGATAAGTTATCTTTGTCATTGGCTTGAAGCTGGGTGAGAACTACTAAATAGATCTATTCCAGAGTCTATAGGATTGTAATTGATAAGTAAGTAATACAAAGTCACATACAAGAACAATCAACTCACTTAAAGGGCTCTTCCATTTAGTCCTTGCGCTATGTTAGGGCATATGGACGTCGTACAGACAGACTCTTCCCGGTTAACCAGAGACCCAAAAAAGCAGCTCTTGGTCTAAAGGACTTAGAATAACCAGTCATCATATGTAAGATTGGCTTCAATCAATGCCTAAAGCTAAGCTGCCCTTACACATGAGATAGAAGTCAGACGAAAAGGAAGATTTTGACTATTCGGACAATTTTTTTTAAAAAACATTAATGCGCATGATCGTTTGTGATAGCCGACGGCCGACTTCTGTCTGCCGAAAATGTGATTGGACAGGTTGGAAAATTTTGTCTGTGATTGGCCACAACTAAATGTGCATGGCATGATCAACCGAATCTGATTGATCATCTGCCCCAGGGAGTCCGTTTTTAAAAGAAATGACTCCTTAGTCGTATAGTTTAGTCTCCTTTGTTGCTCATTGGATGGTTCATAAGAAGGATCTCTCCCCTGGTTGTGACTAAAGGTTGGTTGTATCTCCCCAGGTTGTGACTAGAGGTTGGTTGTATCTCCCCTGGTTGTGACTAGAGGTTGGTTGTATCTCTCCTGGTTGTGACTAGAGGTTGGTTGTATCTCCCCTGGTTGTGACTAGAGGTTGGTTGTATCTCTCCTGGTTGTGACTAGAGGTTGGTTGTATCTCTCCTGGTTGTGACTAGAGGTTGGTTGTATCTCTCCTGGTTGTGACTAGAGGTTGGTTGTATCTCTCCTGGTTGTGACTAGAGGTTGGTTGTATCTCTCCTGGTTGTGACTAGAGGTTGGTTGTATCTCTCCTGGTTGTGACTAGAGGTTGGTTGTATCTCTCCTGGTTCTGACTAGAGGTTGGTTGTATCTCCCCTGGTTGTGACTAGAGGTTGGTTGTATCTCTCCTGGTTGTGACTAGAGGTTGGTTGTATCTCTCCTGGTTGTGACTAGAGGTTGGTTGTATCTCTCCTGGTTCTGACTAGAGGTTGGTTGTATCTCCCCTGGTTGTGACTAGAGGTTGGTTGTATCTCTCCTGGTTGTGACTAGAAGTTGGTTGTATCTCCCCTGGTTGTGACTGGAGGTTGGTTGTATCTCTCCTGGTTGTGACTAGAGGTTGGTTGTATCTCTCCTGGTTGTAACTAGAGGTTGGTTGTATCTCTCCTGGTTCTGACTAGAGGTTGGTTGTATCTCCCCTGGTTGTGACTAGAGGTTGGTTGTATCTCTCCTGGTTGTGACTAGAGGTTGGTTGTATCTCTCCTGGTTGTGACTAGAGGTTGGTTGTATCTCTCCTGGTTCTGACTAGAGGTTGGTTGTATCTCCCCTGGTTGTGACTAGAGGTTGGTTGTATCTCTCCTGGTTGTGACTAGAAGTTGGTTGTATCTCCCCTGGTTGTGACTGGAGGTTGGTTGTATCTCTCCTGGTTCTGACTAGAGGTTGGTTGTATCTCCCCTGGATGTGACTAGAGGTTGGTTGTATCTCTCCTGGTTCTGACTAGAGGTTGGTTGTATCTCCCCTGGTTGTGACTAGAGGTTGGTTGTATCTCTCCTGGTTGTGACTAGAGGTTGGTTGTATCTCTCCTGGTTGTGACTAGAGGTTGGTTGTATCGCTCCTGGTTCTGACTAGAGGTTGGTTGTATCTCCCCTGGTTGTGACTAGAGGTTGGTTGTATCTCTCCTGGTTGTGACTAGAAGTTGGTTGTATCTCCCCTGGTCGTGACTGGAGGTTGGTTGTATCTCTCCTGGTTGTGACTAGAGGTTGGTTGTATCTCTCCTGGTTGTGACTAGAGGTTGGTTGTATCGCTCCTGGTTCTGACTAGAGGTTGGTTGTATCTCCCCTGGTTGTGACTAGAGGTTGGTTGTATCTCTCCTGGTTGTGACTAGAAGTTGGTTGTATCTCCCCTGGTTGTGACTAGAGGTTGGTTGTATCTCCCCTGGTTGTGACTAGAGTTTGGTTGTATCTCTCCCAGTTGTGACTAGAGGTTTGATTGCATCTCCCATGTTTTGACTACAGGTTGGTTTCACCTTGTAACTGTACCTTATCTATAGCAATTGAATCTGATGTACCAAACTGTAAATTTGTAACATAGTAGAATTGCTCTTTCCATGCTCCACCACATGTTCTATCAATGGCCGTCATTTCATGTCCTTGGCACAGAAGCTTGGCCGTCGTTGCTCAGTAATAGGGTTTAATTTGTAGACTCCCAACGTTGCGGACCATGAGGTACAAAAACAGCAAAACCTCCCTCTAAGTGATAATATTTGTAAGGTCGGGTTCACACAAGTCTAGAAAGTTAATAAAGACAACAGAGAGGAGGGAGCTCATTATCTTGACGCCTTTGTGGTTCCGCCATCTCATCACTAACATCAGCAGTTCAATTAACACTAACATTTAGTCCTTGCGCTATGTTAGGGCATATGGACGTCGTACCGATAGACTCTTCCCTGTTAACCAGAGACCCCAAAAAGCAGCTCTTGGTCCAAAGGACTTAGAATAACCAGTCATCATATGTAAGATTGACTTCAATCAATGCCTAAAGCTAAGCTGCCCTTACACATGAGATAGAAGTCAGACGAAAAGGAAGATTTTGACTATTCGGATGATTTTTTTTTAAAAAAAACATTAATGTGCATGTTCGTTTGTGATAGCCGATGGCCGACTTCTGTCTGCCGAAAATGTGATTGGACAGGTTGGAAAATTTTGTCTGTGATTGGCCACAACTAAATGTGTATGGCATGATCAACCGAATCTGATTGATCATCTGCCCCAGGGAGTCCGTTTTTTAAAAAAATGACTCCTTAATCGTATCGTATAGTTTAGTCTCCTCTGTTGCTCATTGGATGGTTCATAAGAAGGATCTCTCCCCTGGTTGTGACTAAAGGTTAGTTGTATCTCCCTGGTTGTGACTAGAGGTTGATTGTATCTCCCCTGGTTGTGACTAGAGGTTGGTTGTATCTCTCCTGGTTGTGACTAGAGGTTGGTTGTATCTCTCCTGGTTGTGACTGGAGGTTGGTTGTATCTCTCCTGGTTCTGACTAGAGGTTGGTTGTATCTCCCCTGGTTGTGACTGGAGGTTGGTTGTATCTCCTCTGGTTATGACTAGAGGTTGGTTGTATCTCTCCTGGTTGTGACTAGAGGTTGGTTGTATCTCTCCTGGTTGTGACTAGAGGTTGGTTGTATCTCTCATGGTTTTGACTAGAGGTTGGTTGTATTTCTCCTGGTTGTGACTAGAGGTTGGTTGTATCTCCCCTGGTTGTGACTAGAGGTTGGTTGTATCTCTCCTGGTTGTGACTAGAGGTTGGTTGCATCTCCCCTGGTTGTGACTAGAGGTTGGTTGTATCTCCCCTGGTTGTGACTGGAGGTTGGTTGTATCTCTCCTGGTTTTGACTAGAGGTTGGTTGTATCTCCCCTGGTTGTAACTAGAGGTTGGTTGTATCTCCCCTGGTTGTGACTAGAGGTTGGTTGTATCTCCCCTGGTTGTGACTGGAGGTTGGTTGTATCTCTCCTGGTTGTGACTAGAGGTTGGTTGTATCTCCCCTGGTTGTGACTAGAGGTTTGTTGTATCTCTCCTGGTTGTAACTAGAGGTTGGTTGTATCTCCCCTGGTTGTGACTAGAGGTTGGTTGTATCTCTCCTGGTTGTGACTAGAGGTTGGTTTCACCTCGTAACTTTAGCTTATCTATAGCAATTGAATCTGATGTACCAAACTGTAAATCAATGGCCGTCATTTCATGTCCTTGGCACAGAAGCTTGGCCATGGTTGCTCAGTAATAGGGTTTAATTTGTAGACTCCCAACGTTATGGACCATGAGGTACAAAAACAGCAAAACCTCCCTCTAAGTGATAATATTTGTAAGGTCGGGTTCACACAAGTCTAGAAAGTTAATAAAGACAACAGGGAGGAGGGAGCTCATTATCTCGACGCCTTTGTGGTTCCGCCATCTCATCACTAACATCAGCAGTTCAATTAACACTAATTGATAAAAGGGGTTGAGGACGCGGCATTCGAAGTAAAGCTCCCGGGCAAGTGACAGGAACGCAATGCAGAATGGCTGAGCAGCGAAAGGAAAAGTCGCCCCTTCGACCTCCAGCGCTCAGTCACAACATCTGAGAGCCGATCCTTCCAACTTAGTAGTGTTGTGAAAAACGTAATTATAATTTTCCATAATGTCGGTTCCTTTGCAGGCTCCGCTGATCATTACTTGAAATTTCGCTGAGGTCTAATTGAACTGGATGGCAGGATCTGTTTACTCTCTAATTGACTGGGGTAAATTTTATACCCAGAACAGGCAAAACATCATTATGGAGGATAATTATTAATTATTTCTCATGAAACTCAGTAGAAAGTTATGAAACTTTCCATCTTGGCAGAACGAGCTTTGTATATTTTCCAGCATGGGGCAGTCATGGAGAAAACAATAGGGCTTCATTATGGAAAGGATTTAATGAAGGTCATTCTGTATTTATTGTACTAAACACATTGGCGGAGGCAAGATCATACCACGTGAAATATAAGTATATACAGTATGCCCGCTGCTTTCTGAGAGCCCCTATAAGAGATCAGGCAGCAGTGCTAACATAGCCATGACAATCACTGTGCCCCATAATAAAGACAGCTGGGTGCCCCCCAGTGCTCCATAATAATAACAGCCATACGAGAAAGTGAGTACCTTCATTGTGCCCATTAGCAACAGTAATTACATAGCAGTGACAGCCAAAGTTAACCATATTACAGACACCCAGTGCCCCATTATAAAGACCAAACACTGAGAACTTTTAATTTTTGTGTAGTCTGTCTATTGCTACAATAGAATAATAAAATTTTGTTATTTTAATCAATTTATAGTTGGAAAACAGGGCTTTTCTTGCCGGCAGGCATTCTTTTGTAACCATTATAAAGACCGACACAGTGCCCCATAATAATGGCAGTCAGAGTGCACCCATTAGAAAATGCCAATGCCTCATTTGTTCCAGAAACAGTACTCCATAGATGTGATGTGACAGCGCACCATAATACAGAAATTGAGCACTCACCCTGTGCCTCATTGGACAGCAAGTCATAGAACCCATATAGATGTGACCGTCATAATGACCCCATAATACAGACGTCTTTTTGGCATACAGCACATCAGGCCGGCATACATCTGCATACATTTTTATTATTGTATTAACTATGCTTCCTAATACAAGGTCATCCTGCAAAAAGTACGGGATTTTAAAGATGAAAGTCATTGGGTAATGTATGCAAGTATACGGCACACATTAGGGCTATATATCCATTGTATAGGAGAAACAAAGAAGGTCCATCCAGCGCTGATGCAGTGTTTTAAAAAGGAATCGGGGTTCCCATTTTTATTGTATTCAAAAGTTAAAATAGAGCTTCAGTGTTGGACGCAGAGCTGGTGAGCTGGAGGTTTCCTCCCCTTGTTCCTTTATCCATTGTATACATTGGGGTATATTGGACACCTTTGTACTGAATTGTTTTTTTATTGTTAATTTTCTCCCTAAACTCAAAAATTAAGCAACTCTCCAACAGTCTTAATTGGGGAATTCCCGCAACAAATAAGCAGGTCAATTTTTGAGCGTTTTTTCCGCTCAGTATTTACGCAGCGTTTGGATGAGATTTGTTTTATCTCATCCACTTGGCTACTACTTTATTTGCTGCGGAATTTCCGCAACAAATTAGTAAACTGACCCTTAGGGGGGATTCACACGAGCGTGTATTCGGTCCGTGCGGGCCGCGTGGTTTTCACGCGGCACGCATGGACCAATACAAGTCTATGGGGCAGTACAGACAGTCCGTGCTTTTTGCGCAGCGTTTGTCTGCTGCGCAAAAAGCGCGACAGGTTCAATAACTCTGCGTATTTCGCGCATCACGCACCCATTGAAGTCAATGGGTGCGTGAAAATCACGCGCACCACAAGGAAGCACTTCCGTGGGACGAGCGTGATTCGCGCAACAGCAGTGAAAAGGATGAATGAAAACAGAAAAGCACCACGTGCTTTTCTGTTTCCGAACATCCAAACGGAGTGTCTTTGCGATGAGCGAAGCCGGACAAGCGTACCGAACTTCACCGGGTTCGGCCAAACTCGTTTTGGCCGAACCCGGCAAAAAAATTATCGGTACGCGACGTCAGGAGATAGTCACTGTCCATGGTGCTGAAAGAGTTAAACTGTTTCAGCACCCTGGACAGTGACTACCGATCCCAATAAACATGAACCTGTAAAAAAAAAACGAAGTTCTGACTTACCGATAACTCCCGGCGTCTTCCTCCAGTCTGACCTCCCGGGATGACAATTCAGTCCAAGTGACAGCTCCAGCCAATCACAGGCCAAGCACAGGCTGCTGCGGTCACATGGACCATCCAGGGAGGTCATCCAGGGAGGTGGGGCCCGATGTCAAGAGAGGCGCGTCACCAAGGACGCGTCACCAAGGACGCGTCACCAAGGCAACGGCCGGGAAGTTCTCGGTAAGTACGAACTTTTTCTTTTTTTTCTACAGGTTTTGCGATATTGTGTTCGCCATTCACTGTCGAGGGTGCTGAAAGAGTTAGCTTTTTCAGCACCTTGGACAGTGACGGCCGTCGACTAGCCTCATCTCTATGTTGGCGGCTGCGCGAAAATCACGCAGCCGCGCATCAGACACGGATGACACACGCAGCTGTCAAATGTTTTTTGCGCGCGCAAAACGCCGCGTTGTTTGCGCGCGCAAAAACGCAACGCTCGTGTGAATCTGCCCTAAGAGATAGCAGTAGGGCGGGAGAAGAGGTTGTACACATTTGTGGAGGGGGGGGGAAGCATTCACGTGTCAGCATCCACAGTATTCTCTATACAGAACAGCTGTATTGTTTACTTTACACTGAATCCGTCAGTCCCGCGGACCTGATGGGTTCAGCGTCAGCGGGACCTGCATGTCTCTGAGGGTATGTTCACACGAGGGCGTCCGTTACGGCTGAAATTACGGCGATGTTTCAGCCTGAAAACATCCCCGTAATTTCAGCCGTACCGGCATGTGCAGGCGCTTGAACGCCGCGTCAATTACGGGCGTAATTGGCGCTGCTATTCATTGGAGTCAATGAATAACGGCTCCAATTACGGCCAAAGACGTGACAGGTCACTTCTTTGACGCGGGCGTCTATTGACGCGCCGTCATTTGACAGCGGCGCGTAAATATACGCCTCGTGTGAACAGACAAACGTCTGCCCATTGCTTTCAATGGGCAGATGTTTGTCAGCGCTATTGAGGCGCTATTTTCGGACATAATTCGGGGCAAAAACGCCCGAATTACGTCCGTAAATAGGCCGTGTGAACATACCCTGACAGTTCATAAAGTAGATGTGATCAATTACAGGTGGATCCTGCTTGTCAGATTCACGCAGGACCCGCCAACACTGAAACCGTCAGGTCCATGGGAACGATATAGATGTTCTGTATGGAGAATACAGAACAGCTGTATCTCCAAAAGTAAAACTAATTTTTAATAAAAACTATTTACAAAGTTACATTAATCACACTGACTAATTTTTTTATAAAAAAAAGAAACAAAAAAAAAAAGCCCTCAAAGGTGTACATAGCCTTTAAAGATAAGTGCATTTCCCAAAATTATTTCCGGATCCGATTCTATCGAACTGACCATCAGATTTGATTTGGCCCGAATAAAAAAAGTACCCCGACTGTCTTGAAAAGCGGTGTCTGAAACTCTGAGGTCTTATTGGACTTTATCAAAACCCTTTCAAGATCTTTAATACCATGACAGAATTAGTAATGTCAGCAAGTGACAGCCACATACATATCTATGAGTAAATGGATGGTAGCCAGTGGTAACAAACAGCCTGTTTAAAAACACACTGCACTGTCAGATATTTTATGCTTTTTTCAAAATAAAAAAAAAGGTCCATAAATGATCCCTTTTTGGTGGCACTATTAGATATATACAAAACAATGAGTCACGTCTGTATAAGAAGGCAGTGATGTGCTATCAGCACCAGGATTAATATTATTGAAGATTTGTGTATGATGTGATGAAGATCGACAATTCACAAATTAATGTAAGAATTTTATAGCGGCAGCAGCACTCACTTACAGCAATGGCTACCTGTCTAAATAACACACAGACTCCTGAGTCTCTATAAAATCTCTCTATCATTATGGTAAATGTAATATCTCTTCTCTTCTCTGCACTATGAAACACACTCACACTAATCAACTATCAATCTGTGCTCTGAGTTTACTATCTCTCACTCTCTGTCTGATGTCCTCTCTCTCCTCTCTTCCCACAAAGCAGCAGCATTTTCTGGTTGGGCTATTTATAGTGGCTATGACTCATATGACTGTCATCTACTGAGTCTTTAGTAACTCACACCTATACCTCTCATGATTGGTTGTGGTAGAAGTAGGGTTTCCTGCAAGGAATTATGGGACAGCCTACTGGGTCGCCAACCAAGGTTATGTGATCCTTCTTCACTGTATTCTTATTTTCTGATCTGTAAAATGACAGATGCCATTTTGGGTGATTCATGCAGGGCGAATCCCCAAAGTTTCCGATTCAAATTTGTAATGAATTCTATTCATGTAGAATCAATTCACTCATCTCTATCAATGTGAAAATAAGGAGTAAAACCCACACGGCAGTCTTCACCGGGAGGGGGAGGGATCACATGCAGCACCTCGGCAGACTCTGCGGGGGAGAAAGGGGGATAACATACTACTCAACATCAGTATCTGTCAGCACAAGTGGGAGGCATCCCTCATAAGCTGTCGAAGGAGAAAGCAGTACAGGAATGAAGCTGTGCTCATACATTACAGCTAGTGAGCGCAGCCACATTCTGAACACAGAGACCTCACAACCAGCATGTATTACTGGGAGGGACACATCTAAACATGAGAACGTCTGGAACTAGGAGCAGGTTGTAAACTGAATATCAGAGGATCTGAAAATAAACGAAGGGATGAAGATTGCACCCAGTACAACTTTTTTTTTAGCTCCAGGTTACCACCAACATATGACAAAATATTTTTTTTTCAGGTCAAAGATGTCCACAGCCTTTAACTTTTATTCGTATGATTTAGTAATAAGACAGTTTTAGATGACCTGGCGCTTGGACATAAATATCAGCAGCAGAAATGATTAGTCAGATATCAGTACAGTCTCAGCCTCCTCCCTGCTGTCCTTGTGCTTATTACATAATATTTCCTGTAGTATCTTTTCATTCTTTCAGCATTTCCAACACCTGCCATGGTGACACCATATGGTCCCAGCAGCTGCTGCAGAGCAGGAATAGTGCTAGGCATACAGACATGGGTGTTGACCCATCGCCAGGAAAGAGTCCAAGAACCTGCCATGTAAGGGTGGAAGCCGTGTCTGGATCTGTATAGAGAGGCTCTCCTAAGGATCCTAAGAGATCCCATCATCAGCAAAATCAGTAGATTATTACACCGTTAGTCGCTGCTGTCCAAGACAACACTCTCATGGAGCTACTGTAGGAGCCCCCATAGACAGAGGTTTCATTTATAAAGGTATTCAATGTATCTTAGATAAATATATATATTTTCTCCCACAATCTTGAACTGTTCATCCAGGACTTCCTGGTTCATGAGTAGAATGCAAGAACTACAGTGCAGTTGGATAGAAAGAGTATAGATAGTCATTTTGCATAGCAATTTTTTTGTAATCTAATTATTAATCCTATCTATCTATCTATCTATCAATCTCATATCTATCTATCTATCTATCTATCTATCTATCTATCTATCTATCTATCTATCTATCTATCTATCAATCTCATATCTATCTATCTATCTATCTATCTATCTATCTATCTATCTATCTATCTATCTATCTATCTATCTATCTATCTATCTATCTATCTATCTATCTATCTATCTCATATCTATCTATCTATCTTTGTATCTATCTATCTCATATCTATCTATCTATTTATTTTCACACTGGTCACAAGGCAACAAACAACAGCATGACATTTCCTGTTTTCTGTAGCTCACGTTTAGCTCTGCAGTATAGACTTGGACAGAATCAAAAGAGAAATCTTATTATCACTAGAGGACGGAGTCAGGATAGTCAGCTTATTTTCACTAGGGGGAGGGGTTAGTAGAATCATCTCATTATCATTGGAGGACGTGGTCAGTAGAGCCATCTCATTATCATTGGAGGGCGTGGTCAGTAGAGTCATCTCATTATAATTAAAGGGTGTGATCAGAAGAGTCATCTTCTTGTCTTTAGAGGGTGGGATTAGAAGCGTTATATCATTATGATTAGAGTGCAGGGTCAGTAGAGTCATCTCATTATCAAAAGAGGGCATTGTCAGTAGAGTCATCTCATTATCAAAAGAGGGCATGGTCAGTACAGTCATCTCATTATCAAAAGAGGGTGTGGTCAGTAGAGTCAGCTCCTGGTCATTAGAGGGTGGGATTAGAAGAGTCATATCATTATCAAAAGAGGGCATTGTCAGTAGAGTCATCTCATTATCAAAAGAGGGCGTGGTCAGTAGAGTCATCTCCTTGTCATTAGAGGATGGGAATAGCAGATTCATCTCATTATCACTCGAGGGCGTGGTCAGTAGAGTAATCAAATTATCATTGGAGGATGTGGTCAGTAGAGTCATCCCATTATAATTAGAGAGTGTGGTCAGCAGAGTCATCTCATTATCATTAGATAGCAGAAGATTAAATAATAGATGGCAGCTCTATTGTACCGCTGAAGGCCCAGTGTGTGAGTGGCACATGTGCGGCATGTCTACAGTGCGTGAGTGGTGCATGATCTGGTCACACATACGGATAAGGCTCTGTATGCAGCTCACCTGTCACTCCCCGGTCTCAGGGGAGGGGGCTATACTCCATCACTTTGTCTGTATTATTCTCTGGACACTTTTTTCATCCATCTACTTCTATTCATTGCAGCTGCCACAAAGTACAGATACCCTTTGGTACTACCTTTACAGAGAATACAGAATACAGGAAGGAATAGTATGGGTAATAGTATGGTCGTACCCGAAATGATTAAAAAAAAAAAAAAAATATCTAGAATTAAATTAAACAAAAATTGCATATGCAATATATTTCCTTCAATAAATACAGATATGACTAAGATGTGCCTGATTTCCATGGTCAGATTCTTATTAGGTCATATATCATGCACGGCGGAAGGGGGAGGACTTGTCCAGCATTCAGGCATGCATGGACTACATATGGTATTGCCATCCTTCTGCTTTATTGCGCTATCCCTTTAAATATGAGCGCCCGTGTCGTTAGAAGGTTATTCCAGGCTTCATCTCCTTGTGCTCCGTGTCCCGTCCACTGTGAATGGCAGCCGGGGTATCAATTAATGTAAATCTTGCTGCGGCATTCATTAGATGTGGGGTCCGTGAGATGTATCAAGAACAGCAGAACGCAGCGGGGGGTTGATTTTTATCACAGCACTTGAAAAAAAAAATGCCTGGCTTGTGATAAAATGTAGAAAGATGCGAAACTCACAACGGACCAACATCAATCAGAATAGGTCTCAGAAACGACCGATATTATTCTGCCATGGCAGGGAGGGCATATAAAGAAATAAAGACTACATAAGAATAATCTGCTTATTGAGTGCAAAGACTTGTGCAGTTCCGCAATTCCTCCTAGAAATCGCTCAGGGAAAAGAGATCTTACACCTGCTGGATCTATTTTTTTTTTCCATTGGGGAGGTTCCTGTTCCAGCAAGCTGCCTCCCAGCCTGAGCTCTCTTCCCCTTTTGCTGAAACACTGGTGATGACGAAGGAGGAGACAAAACATATTCCTCCATGAAAACATAATAAACGCTGATTATTGTCTGAGGCTACATTCAGACGAGCGTAGGCAACCTCGGACGTGAAAAACTGCAGTTTTTCACGTCCGATGTTCACCGGTGGGGGCCGCGTTGTCACGGATCCCCCATAGACTTGAGTCTATGGAGGGATACGTGACACGCAGTAAAATAGGACATGTCCTACTATTTCCCGGACCCTTCACACGCTCCGTTGAAACAACGGTCGTGTGAATGGCCCCATTGAAATACATGAGTCCGTGTGACGTCACGCGGACGAGATACACGCTGGTCTGAATGAGCCCTTAGGCCGAGTTAGGCTGCGTTTACATGCAGTAATGTTTTGATAAACTTTTTAAAAATAATATCACATCATGGAAATAATCACTACGTGTCAGCGGTCAAACTAAATGGACCCATTGGACTCATCATGTCCTGCCCTGTCAAAAAAAAAAATCCACTTGTTCCAGGGACCTTTATTTATATTGATTATAGAGATGAAACAAACCGTGTATCCTCAATGGCCATAAACTACCAGATATTGACCAGATGGCTGCAGGATACCGTATGTAGGACAGGTGATAGATAGACAGACAGACAGATATGGGATAGATAGATATGAGAGAGATAGATAGATAGATAGATAGATAGATAGATAGATAGATAGATAGATAGATAGATAGATAGATAGATAGATAGATAGATAGATAGATAGACAGACAGATATGGGATAGATAGATATGAGAGAGATAGATAGATAGATAGATAGATAGATAGATAGATAGATAGATAGATAGATAGATAGATAGATAGATAGATAGATAGATAGATAGATAGATAGATAGATAGATAGATAGATAGATAGATAGATATGAGATAGATAGATATGAGATAGATAGATAGATAGATAGATAGATAGATAGATAGATAGATAGATAGATAGATAGATAGATAGATAGATAGATAGATAGATAGATAGATAGATAGATAGATAGACAGACAGATATGGGATAGATAGATATGAGAGAGATAGATAGATAGATAGATAGATAGATAGATAGATAGATAGATAGATAGATAGATAGATAGATAGATAGATAGATAGATAGATAGATAGATAGATATGAGATAGATAGATAGATAGATAGATAGATAGATAGATAGATAGATAGATAGATAGATAGATAGATAGATAGATAGATAGATAGATGTAAATATTGGTTTAATTCCTAGAATAAAATTATTTGAGAAGAACCACTGGAACAAGGAAGATTAAATAAGGAATATATATATTTTTATTTCATTGATATAATAGGCAGCACTCTAATTATGAGAAAGCTTTGTTATTATTCACCCACAATGATGCAACGTTTCAGCCTCCAAACATATATAGGAGACAGCATGCCTATAGCACTGCGACCCCCATAGCTATGGATAGGATTAGATACAGCGAGTCAGCAGACAGTATCACACATGATGGGATTAGATACAGTGGCTCAGCAGACAGTATCACACATGATGGGATTAGATACAGTGGCTCAGCAGACAGTATCACACATGATAGGATTAGATACAGTGGCTCAGCAGACAGTATCACACATGATAGGCTTAGATACAGCAGCTCAGCAGACAGTATCACACATGATGGGATAAGATACAGTGGCTCAGCAGACAGTATCACACATGATAAGCTTAGATATAGGGCCCAGCAGACAGTATCACACATGATAGGCTTAGATACAGTGGCTCAGCTGACAGTATCACATATGATAGGCTTAGATACAGCGAGTCAGCAGACAGTATCACACATGATAGGCTTAGATATAGAGCCCAGCAGACAGTATCACACATGATAGGCTTAGATACAGGGCCCAGCAGACAGTATCACATATGATAGGCTTAGATACAGCGAGTCAGCAGACAGTATCACACATGATAGGCTTAGATATAGGGCCCAGCAGACAGTATCACATATGATAGGCTTAGATACAGCGAGTCAGCAGACAGTATCACACATGATAGGCTTAGATATGAGGCCCAGCAGACAGTATCACACATGATAGGCTTAGATACAGTGGCTCAGCTGACAGTATCACATATGATAGGCTTAGATATAGGGCCCAGCAGACAGTATCACACATGATAGGCTTAGATACAGGGCCCAGCTTGCTGATTTTGCGGCTCCAGTGCTGGACCCAGGAAAGGTAAGTACAAGAACTGCTTTGCTTTTTTTTATGTGTTAATCAGTTTTTTGTGTTTTATTACAGGTTCGGTCGTTGGACTATGCCGGATGAGGACTACTTCGATGACGGCTTTTTTTATTCTCAATAAAATGGTTAATGGGGGTTGTGTGTGTGTCTTTTTTTTAAACTTTCTTACTACCGCCTTATTAATAGCTGCCGGCTGATTGACAGCGTCCATTACTAAGGCGAGGCTTAATATTAACCGGTGAAAAGGCCAACACTAACCCCCATTATTACCCATCACACATGGGCCAAGTATCTAATCTTACCATGTGCTCATGGTAAGATGGTTAGATACAGGGCCCCAGCAGACAGTAATCTTATGCAGTATAAAATTACTGTCTGCTGGAGGACTGTATCTAAGCCTCTAATGTGGTAGGCTTAGGGTATGTTCACACGACAGCGTCCGTAACGGCTGAAATTATGGGGATGTTTTCAGGAGGAAACATCCCCGTAATTTCAGCCGTACCGGCATGTGCAGGCGCTTGAACGCCGCGTCCATTACGGACGTAATTGGCGCTGCTTTTCATTGGAGTCAATGAATAACGGCTCCAATCACGCCCCAAGAAGTGACAGGTCACTTCTTTGACGCGGGCGTCTATTTACGCGCCGTCGTTTGACAGCGGCGCGTAAATATACGCCTCGTGTGAACAGACAAACGTCTGCCCATTGCTTTCAATGGGCAGATGTTTGTCAACGCATTCAAGCCGTAATTTCGGACGTAATTCGGGGGTTAATACGTCCGATTTACGTCCGTAATTAGTGTGTGTGAACATACCCTTAGATACAGAGCCCCAGCAGACAGTAATGGTATACTTAACCTCCTCTTCGACTCCGGCTCCGGTCGTGACATCATGCGTGGCGCACAGCGTCGTAACATCATGCGCAGCACACTGTGTCATGACATCATGCGGGCACACAGCGTCATGACATCATGCGGGCACACAGCGTCATGACATCATGCGGGCACACAGTGTCATGACATCATGCGTGGCACACAGTGTCATGACATCATGCGCGGCACACAGCGTCGTGACATCATGCGGGCACACAGTGTCATGACATCATGCGTGGCACACAGTGTCATGACATCATGCGCGGCACACAGCGTCGTGACATCATGCGGGCACACAGTGTCATGACATCATGCGGGCACACAGTGTCGTGACATCATGCGCGGCACACAGCGTCGTGACATCATGAGGTGAAGAGACCTCAGGACCTCCGCTGCGCTCTGGAACGAGGAGGGTAAGTATACTGTCAGTCACTATAGTAACAGGGGCACGTGTAGTTTATTACATAGGCTCCAGCTACTATAGTAACTTTATAAAGACGTGGTGCGGGGGGCTTTGGGGCCCGGTCGCAATTGTGACTGCTGCGGCCCCTATAGCTTCGCCACTGATTCTGGACCATCAGATGCCGGACTGATGGAGATGGACTGTTTATTGACTATGTATTTTGTAGAGATCTCGTCCTTGCCCTTCCTCTCACTGCGTCGTCTCGGCTTCACCGTTTCTACACTGCGCTCGTTCCGGAACAGATAACTGCAGAGCGGCCGAGTATTGGCACAAACGTTACTGAAAATACGATCAATATCTTTATTATCCACAGGAGAAATGTGTGAATCTGAACATCATCCAAATATATGAACTTGTGGTGTGAACGGCGGCTGCTCCCCGCCGCCTTCATGTGTCCGCAGCCACGGGATTCATTGTGACCATCTTCATTTATTACACTGCTTGACGGTAAAATACGATATAGCAGGACCCCCTTCTCCCCTCCCCCACACCTCTCTTAGAAGACATGGAAATATGACAGTCCGTGCAAGAACAAATTTGTACAATTTAGTTTGACATCACAGAACTATTATGTTCCACTAACACTCTCAGCCCCCCCACAAGACCCCCACTCTCCTATTCTGTGCTGCTGGGTGACCCTGTCCCTTGTACTATGTAACTCTCAGTATGTGACCTACCATAAGATCAACACATTAGTTTACTGAAATACTCTGTGCTGCTGGGTGACCCTGCCCCTTGTACTATGTAACTCCCAGTCTGTGACCTACCATAAGATCAACACATTAGTTTACTGAAATACTCTGTGCTGCTGGGTGACCCTGCCCCTTGTACTATGTAACTCTCAGTCTGTGACCTACCATAAGATCAACACATTAGTTTACTGAAATACTCTGTGCTGCTGGGTGACCCTGCCCCTTGTACTATGTAACTCTCAGTCTGTGACCTACCATAAGATCAACACATTAGTTTACTGAAATACTCTGTGCTGCTGGGTGACCCTGCCCTTTGTACTATGTAACTCTCAGTCTGAGACCTACCATAAGATCAACACATTAGTTTACTGAAATACTCTGTGCTGCTGGGTGACCCTGCCCCTTGTACTATGTAACTCTCAGTCTGTGACCTACCATAAGATTAGCACATTTACTAAAAATACTCTGTGCTGCTGGATGACCCTCCTTTCCACCAACTCTTGTCGCATGCACTAACATGATCAGTCAGGTCACCCACACAAGATCGGCAGACTGATCTCCTGAAACACTCTGTGCTGGTGTAGACCCTGCTGCTTTCACTATGTAACCCTCAGTCTGTGCCCTCCTACAAATTCAGCACATTCCTCTCCAGAAATACTCTGTGCTGCTCAATTCACTATGTAACCCTCAGTCTGTGCCATCCCACAAGATCAGCACTTTCCTCCTTTAAATACTCTGTGCTGCTAGGAGAAACTGCTCCTCTATTGTAGCCCTTAGTCTATGCCCACACAAGATCAGCACACTCCTGAAATACTATGTGCTGCTGGGATCTCCTCTGACTGTGAGATCTCAGTGTATAGTGTCCTAGGGGATAGCGCAGTTAACTCTTACCTTTCTGCTTAGTCACATTAGGAACAGGACAGATCAGTAGAATGACACTTACCTACGAGAAAGAAGAAGAAGAAGAAGATACATCAGTTGTTACATTTGGATGGTGCAATGACATGTTTGTAATTTATAATGTAACATCTGATAAATATGATCATGGCCACCATCAAGACCCTACAGATGGTACAACGGGCAGGGGCCCAGGACAATGAGTCCAAAAAAGGGGGAGTTCAGGGGGTCCTGATTATTTGACTGCACGGGCCCCGAATATTTTGAATTGTGGCCCTGAACATGGAAGTAAAAAATAACAAAAATTCTGGTTTGATTAGTCAGTCCTTACCCCTTTTCTGCCCTCAGTTGTTTGCCCATTTAACCTTGAGCTGAAGACCTGGGCCATCTGAGACAGACTAGTTGCTAGGGACAAACTGCCTGACAACCCTATATTAAAGTCTGTGGTTGCTAGGCAGGTATATCCCTAGTAACCAGACCGACTCCAATGCCACTGCTGGACCGGCCCCATGAAAACGGGGACAGCACCGTGACAGCAGACACACTGGGCTATTCCTCATTCAATTTTAGTGTTATTAACATCAGATTTTTTTTGAAAAACTAAATCCAGGACCCCCTTTATATGTAGCACATTGTGTTAATAAAAAACCTGCCTAAAACGTTCATAAATGGACCTGTGGTGCATTTTATTAATCCGCAGCGTAATTTATGCTGCGGAATCGCTGAATTTCTGTTGCAAAAAAAGCAGATGTTGCGATTTATGCGGCAAAAAAGCTGCGATTCCGTCACAAAAATGGCAACTCAGAAAAAAAAGCTTATACTTACCCAGAACGCTCTGCTTCTGCATCCAGCCCGGCATCCAGGGATGACGTTTCATCCCATGTGACTACTGAAGCCAATCACAGGCTGTGGCGGTCACATGGGATGAAATGTCATCGGAGGAGGCCTGGCTGCAGGACGTCACAGGGACGCGTTGCCATGGCTACGGGGAAGTATAACCTATTTTTTATTTGCTATTTTCCGCAGGGGACATTCCAGCCAAAAAAGTGCACCACAATTTGGTGCGGTTTTTCAGCCGGAATTCCCTGCGGCGTCCAGGGCGGATAAGCTGTGTGCTTTTATGGAGCGTATCCGACCCGTGTGAACCCGGTCCTAAAACTGTTCTCACTGTTTGGAGTAAATAATGTATATAACCTGTGTCTTAAGCAAGTTTGCTCCATGCGATGAGCTCCACTGCGTATTTCATACATTTTAAGAGGAAATATCCAGGTAGAGCCCTGCCAGGACCTTCTTCCTAAATGATATCACTGCAGGACTACAGTGCCATGCGTTCCTTGATGTTGGGTATGACCAGTCCTGCACAGTGCCGTCTGTTTGTCTCTGTTTGTGTTATTTATAATACTAGTCTTCGGGGTCCCTAATCCACCAGAACCTGGGAGCAACCCATCCCTTGCTGGTGTCAGCAAAAGGCAAACCTGGGCAGATGCCAGTCCTTACTGGGCATGGAGAGACCCTGGGGATTTACTGTCACTCTGTTGTCCCACATGCACCTAAACCCAGACGTGACCACCAACGTGGGTTCATGATTAGGATAATCCTAGAAAAGTCCTACAAATACATCATAGAGTCCACCAGATAATCGTAGATTTAAGAATAGCATTGATAAAAGTCCTGGAAAATTGTCAAGATGGTGATCAGGTGGACTATCAGACGGAATACAAAGAAAGGTGTCTCAAATGTGGACAGGTCCTACAGTAAGGGGGTGTTCACATGCAGTATTTTGGCGCTGTTTTTGACACGGAGACCGCGTCGGAAACAACGTAAAAAAAGACTCCAAATCGGATCCCATTGATTTCAATGGGAGATGAGGCGTGTTTTCCCATGAGGGTTTTTTTTAAAAAAAAAGCAACATGCCCTTTCTTCGGGCGTTTCTGTTGTTGACCACTTTATTAACATCAATGGAAGGCAGAGAAAGCGTTTTTCGCAGGATTTTTTGCCCGCGGCGCTCAATGGCCGCAGCCGAAAAACGCTGCGAAAAATCTGCTTTTCAGGGTATGTTCACACGCAGAAACAAAAACAGCTGTAAAATACGGAGCTGTTTTCAAGGGAAAACAGCCTCTGATTTTCAGCCGTTTTTAAAGCATCTAACCGTTTTTTGATGCGTTTTTTGGAGCCGTTTTTTAAACTGTTTTTCTATTGACACAATGATAAACTGCTCCAAAAACCGCTCAAGAAGTGACATGCTACTTCTTTAAACGGGCGGTTTTTTAGGCATAGTTTTTCAAATGGCTGCATTAAAACACGCCCCGTCTGAACGAAACACCGAAATCAATGGGCAGGCTTTATAAGCTTCCATTTTTTTAAGGTGTTTTTCGAGGTGTTTACGCCCCGCAAAATGCCTGAAAACACTGCGTGTGAACATAACCCCCACACAGAGTTTTTTGCAGGCGGAAAAAATCTGCCTCATAATACTGGCAGGCGTTTTCAGACAAGTTTTTTTTTGGGCGCGGTTTCCGTGTCAAAAAACACTCTAAAAAAAACTCTGTGTGAACAGGGGTCTGCGTTTAGATCTTTGCCTAAAGAGAAAATTAGGAACATCAAACCAAACAAAGGGTTCCTACTACTGAACTGTGAGAAATTCGGTTTATATAGATAAAAAAATATTTCATCGGATTAGAAGGAGCCCCAGAAGAAGGACACACAGAGATTTATAAAGAATCCCAGGGTGTTGGTCAAATACCAAACCAGTCCAGAGTCTGGATGTAGCAGAGCTAGAATAGTCAGTGCAGCAGGGAGAGCCAAGTACGAATAAAGTATGAGATCAAAGCATGGTTGGTAAGTAGAAAGAGGAGCCCTGACTCCATTCCCATGATAAAATCCTCCTCATATCTAGAAAATCGGAACATTTGTCATAAATAGTTCACACAATGTCCAAACAAGGGGAGAGGAAAATACAGAGCATGAACTATAGACTAAGCCAAAAAGGCCACATGGAACATATAGGAGCCAAGAAAGAATGAGAAGACTTGTATGATCCGTTATTAAATAATATTAAAATCAAGACACATGGAGTAGATGGAGAAAACACAAACAAAGCTCTATGACGGAAAGCTGAAGAAAGATCGACGGGAAAGCTATAGATGAACAAAATGGAAATAAGATGAATAATAGTGCACTGTAGAAAAGATACCTATATAATCATTGTAATACTACCTATTTTAGAAAACTAATAATTGCTATGGACAAGGATATAACTACTGTAATACTGCCCATATATACAAGAACATAACTACTGTAATACTGCCCATATATACAAGAACATAACTACTGTAATACTGCCCATATATACAAAAATATAACTACTATAATACTGCCCCCTATATACAGGAATATAACTACTATAATACTGCCGCTATATACAAGAATATAACTACTATAATACTGCTCCTATATACAAGAATATAACTACTATAATACTGCTCCTATATACAAGAATATAACTACTATAATACTGCTCCCTATATACAAGAATATAACTACTATAATACTGCCCCTATATACAAGTATATAACTACTATAATACTGCCCCTATATACAAGAATATAACTACTATAATACTGTCCTATATACAAGAATATAACTACTATAATACTGCCCATATATACAAGAACATAACTACTGTAATACTGCCCATATATACAAAAATATAACTACTATAATACTGCCCCCTATATACAAGTATATAACTACTATAATACTGCCTCCTATATACAAGAATATAACTACTCTAATACTGCCCCCTATATACAAGAATATAACTACTATAATACTGCTCCTATATACAAGAATATAACTACTATAATACTGCTCCTATATACAAGAATATAACTACTATAATACTGCTCCTATATACAAGAATATAACTACTATAATACTGCTCCTATATACAAAAATATAACTACTATAATACTGCCCCCTATATACAGGAATATAACTACTATAATACTGCCCCTATATACAAGAATATAATTACTATAACACTACCCCCTATATACAAGAATATAACTACAATAATACTGCCTCCTATATACAAGAATATAACTACTATAATACTGCTCCCTATATACAAGAATATAACTACTATAATACTGCTCCTATATACAAGAATATAACTACTATAATACTGCATCCTATATACAAGAATATAATTACTATAATACTGCTCCCTATATACAAGAACATAACTACTATAATACTGCCCATATATACAAAAATATAACTACTGTAATACTGCCCCCTATATACAAGAATATAACTACTATAATACTGCCTCCTATATACAAGAATATAATTACTATAATACTGCTCCCTATATATAAGAATATAACTACTATAATACTGCTCCTATATACAAGAATATAACTACTATAATACTGCCCCTATATACAAGAATATAACTACTATAATATTGCTCCTATATACAAGAATATAACCACTATAATACTGCCCCCTATATACAAGAACATAACTACTATAATACTGCCCATATATACACAAGAATATAACTACTATAATACTGCCTCCTATATACAAGAATATAACTACTATAATACTGCTCCTATATACAAGAATATAACTACTATAATACTGTCCCTATATACAAGAATATAACTACTATAATACTGCTCTTATATACAAGAATATAACTACTATAATACTGCTCCTATATACAAGAATATAACTACTATAATACTGCCCCCTATATACAAGAATATAACTACTATAATACTGCCCCCTATATACAAGAATATAACTACTATAATACTGCCCCCTATATACAAGAATATAACTACTATAATACTGCCCCTATACACAAGAATATAACTACTATAATACTGCCCCTATATACAAGAAAATAACTACTATAATAATAGTACCCCTATATACAAGAATATAACTACTATAATACTGCCCCTATATACAAGACCATAACTACTATAATACTGCCCCCTATATACAAGACTATAACTACTATAATACTGCCCCCTATATACAAGAATATAACTACCATAATACTGCCCCCTATATACAAGAATATTACTAATGATAATACTGCCCCTATATACAAGAATATAACTACTATAATACTGCCCCCTATATACAAGAATATAATTACTATAACACTACCCCCTATATACAAGAATATAACTACTATAATACTGCTCCTATATACAAGAATATAACTACTATAATACTGCTCCTATATACAAGAATATAATTACTATAATACTGCTCCCTATATACAAGAATATAACTACTATAATACTGCTCCTATATACAAGAATATAACTACTATAATACTGCCCCTATATACAAGAATATAACTACTATAATACTGCTCCTATATACAAGAATATAACCACTATAATACTGCCCCCTATATACAAGAACATAACTACTATAATACTGCCCATATATACAAGAATATAACTACTATAATACTGCCTCCTATATACAAGAATATAACTACTATAATACTGCTCCTATATACAAGAATATAACTACTATAATACTGTCCCTATATACAAGAATAACTACTATAATACTGCCCCCTATATATAAGAATATAACTACTATAATACTGCTCGTATATACAAGAATATAACTACTATAATACTGCTCCTATATACAAGAATATAACAACTATAATACTGCCCCCTATATACAAGAATATAACTACTATAATACTGCCCCCTATATACAAGAATATAACTACTATAATACTGCCCCCTATATATAAGAATATAACTACTATAATACTGTAGGTATATACAAGAATATAACTACTATAATACTGCTCCTATATACAAGAATATAACAACTATAATACTGCCCCCTATATACAAGAATATAACTACTATAATACTGCCCCCTATATACAAGAATATAACTACTATAATACTGTCCCCTATATACAAGAATATAACTACTATAATACTGCTCCTATATACAAGAATATAACAACTATAATACTGCCCCCTATATACAAGAATATAACTACTATAATACTGCCCCCTATATACAAGAATATAACTACTATAATACTGCCCCCTATATACAAGAATATAACTACTATAATACTGCCCCCTATATACAAGAATATAACTACTATAATACTTCCCCCTATATACAGGAATATAACTACTATAATACTGCCCCTATATACAAGAATATAACTACTATAATACTGCCCCCTATATACAAGAATATAACTACTATAATACTGCTCCTATATACAAGAATATAACCACAATAATACTGCTCCTATATACAAGAATATACCTACTGTAATACTGCCCTCTATATACAAGAATATAACTACTATAATACTGCTCCTATACACAAGAATATAACTACTATAATACTGCCCCTATATACAAGAATATTGTAATGACAGGGATAGGGAAACAGACAAGTGAGCCCTAATCTACCCGCCACTCAGTCCCTGCCTACTTGCAACGACCCGCCCTAGGCGACGGGGTACAACTGGGCGACGGTCCCTACACTCAATAAGTGCACGACAGACAACAGACAAGGAAACACAGAACAAAGGGAAACGGGGCAGTTGCCCACGGAAGCACCGAGAGCAACAAGAGTAGTAAACGAGCCGAGTCAAACCAGGAGAGTACGAGGTAACAAACGCAGAGCAGAAGAGTAGTCAGTAAGCCAGGGTCAATACGAAGCAGGGACAAGTAGTTCAAGAAGCTGCAGAAGGGTCAGGAAACCAACAGAGAAGAATCACAAGCAAGGAGGAACAGGAAAGGCAGGTATAAATAGACAGAGGGCGGGAGCTAGCTCCGTCTGGCCAGGCTGTGATAGGCTCTCCCACTCCTAAGCCTGCCCTCCTGAGTGGTGGAAGATGGAGTCAGTCTCACAGACATAGAAGCAGGTGCAGACTGATTACCTATGGGCGTGGATACAGAAGCTGTGCCTGGCAGATCCTTAACAAATATATCTACTATTATACTGCCCCTATATACAAGAATATATCTACTATAATACTGCTCCTATATACAAGAATATAACTACTATAATACTGCTCCTATATACAAGAATATAACTACTATAATACTGCCCCTATATACAAGAATATAACTACTATAATACTGCCCCTATATACAAGAATATAACTACTATAATACTGCCCCCTATATACAAGAATATAACTGCTATAATACTGCCCCTGTATACAAGAATACAACTACTATAATACTGCCCCTATATACAAGAATATAACTACTATAATACTGCTCCTATATACAAGAATATAACTACTATAATACTGATCCTATATAGAAGAATATAACTACTATAATACTGCTCCTATATACAGAAATATAACTACTATAATACTGCCCCTATATATAGGAATATAACTACTATAATGCTGCTCCAATATACAATAATATAACTACTATAATACTGCCCCTATATACAAGAATATAACTACTATAATACTGCCCCTATATATAAAAATATAACTACTATAATACTGCTCCATATATACAAGAATATAACTACTATAATACTGCCCCCTATATGCAAGAATATAACTACTATAATACTGCCCCCATATACAGGAATATAACTACTATAAGACTGCCCCTATATACAGGAATATAACTACTATAATACTGCCCCCTATATACAAGAATATAACTGCTATAATACTGCCCCTATATACAGGAATATAACTACTATAATACTGCCCCTATATACAGGAATATAACTACTATAATACTGCTCCTATATACAGTAATATAACTACTATAATACTGCCCCTATATACAAGAATATAACTACTATAATACTGCCCCTATATATAAAAATATAACTACTATAATACTGCTCCATATATACAAGAATATAAATACTATAATACAGCCCCCTATATACAAGAATATAACTGCTATAATACTGCCCCCTATATACAAGAATATAACTACTATAATACTGCCCCTATATACAAGAATATAACTACTATAATACTGCCCCTATATACAGGAATATAACTACTATAATACTGCCCCTATATACAAGAATATAACTACTATAAGGCTGGGTTCACACGTGGCGGAATTTCACTTAAATTCCGCTGCGGACACTCCGCAGCGTTAATCCGCAGCGGAGCCGTTTCTGCATTGACTTCCACTTCTATTTAGAAGTGTTCGTTTAGACGATGCGTAACATTCCGCTGCGGAGCATAGGCTGCGGAGCGGAATTTGGTGTCCGCAGCATGCTCTGTCTGTTGCGGAGCAGTGGCGGACTGGTTGCGGACTCATGGCGGAATTTCTCCATTGACTTCAATGGAGATTCTAAGTTCCGCAATGAAGTCCGCAGCTGTCATGCACATGTTATGTGTGCTGCGGATGCGTCTTGCTTTTTGGACATGACATTTCTTCATTCTGGCTGGACCTATGTATTTCTAGGTCTACAGCCAGACTGAGGAAGTCAATGGGGCTCCCGGAATTACGGGAGCGTTGCTAGGAGACGTCAGTAAATAGTCACTGTCCAGGGTGCTGAAAGAGTTAAGCGATCGGCAGTAACTGTTTCTGCCCCCTGGACAGTGACTACGATCCCAATATACAGCAACCTGTAAAAAAATATAAGTTCATACTTACCGAGAACTCCCTGCTTCTGTCTCCAGTCCGGCTTCCCAGGATGAAGTTTCAGTCTAAGTGACGGCTGCAGCCAATCACAGGCCAATCACAGGCTGCAGCGGTCACATGGACTGCCGCGTCATCCAGGGAGGTCGGGCTGGATGCCGAAGGAGGGACGCGTCACCAAGACAACGGCCGGTAAGTATGAAATTCTTTTACTTTCACTAGGGAAAGTGCTGTCCCTTCTCTCTATCCTGCACTGATACAGAGAAGGGAAGCACTTTTCCCGCAGTCCGCAGCAGCTAGTCCGCATCAATTTACTGCACATTTTGTGCAGATCCGCAGCAGAATCTGCAACGCAGATTCTGTGCGGCATTGATGCGGACAGTTGCGGAGGAAATCCGCCACGTGTGGTCATGCCCTAATACTGCCCCTATATACAAGAATATAACTACTATAATACTGCCTCCTATATACAAGAATATAACTACTATAATACTGCCCCCTATATACAAGAACATAACTACTATAATACTGCCCCTATATACAAGAATATAACTACTATAATACTGCTCCATATATACAAGAATATAGCTACTATAATACTGCCCCCTATCTACAATAGAACTACTATAATACTGCCCCTATATACAAGAATATAACTACTATAATACTGCCCCTATATACAATAATATAACTACTACAATACTGCCCCCTATATACAAGAATATAACTACTATAATACTGCCTCCTATATACAAGAATATAACTACTATAATACTGCTCCTATATACAAGAATATAACTACTATACTACTGCCTCTATATACAAGAATATAACTACTATACTACTGCCTCTATATACAAGAATATAACTACTATAATACTGCCCCCTATATACAAGAATATAACTACTATTATACTGCCCCCTATATACAAGAATATAACTACTATAATACTGCCTCCTATATACAAGAATATAACTACTATAATACTGCTTCCTATATACAAGAATATAACTACTATAATACTGCTTCCTATATACAAGAATATAACTACTATAATACTGCTTCCTATATACAAGAATATAACTACTATAATACTGCTCCTATATACAAGAATATAACTACTATACTACTGCCTCTATATACAAGAATATAACTACTATACTACTGCCTCTATATACAAGAATATAACTACTATAATACTGCCCCCTATATACAAGAATATAACTACTATAATACTGCCCCTATATACAAGAATATAACTACTATAATACTGCCTCCTATATACAAGAATATAACTACTATAATACTGCCCCCTATATACAAGAATATAACTACTATAATACTGCCCCTATATACAGGAATAGAACTACTATAATACTGCCCCTATATACAGGAATATAACTACTATACTACTGCTCCTATATACAAGAATATAACTACTATAATACTGCAACTTGTGAGCACATAGAAAACATTGTATATATGACTTGATTTTCTCTTCAGTATTTGTTCAGTGAGCCGATCATTTATACTCAATGACTCACACAGTTGAATGCAGGAATCAGGGAAAGTATGTTGCTTTCCAGCAGAGACCGCCACCCATGCAGTGATAAGATGTGGATGAGACTATTGTACCCATGAGACAGTGACAGTTTTCTAACCTATTAGGCCTCCTTACTCTCCGGGCATAATGTCAGTGATGGCTGCTTTCTATTGGAGCTTCTCCTGCAATGGTCACAGACACTGCAGCTCTACAGCCTTGTAAATGCATTTTGTAATTCAGCTTCATGACAGCAAGAAATCACCGATATTCTGCTGTCCCCTCCACCCTGTCTCCCTCTTGTGATAAAAATGACTTCTATAGATGTTGCTTCGATAGAACATTTCTTATCCAGCTTGTGACTTACAGGTTACATTGTAATAACCAGACATTTTCTATCGTGGATCCTAAGAGCCGTGGAAAGGGATGAAGCACTGTACTGAAATCCTTTTTACCCTACAGTATAGGGTCATAGGTGGAATGGTAGGATATCTGGTGCCAGGTTGGTGGGATTTGGCTACAGCCATCCTACTACTATTGTTCTATTGACCACCATAGCAGCTGCACATAAACTGAGCGGAATGAGCCGCATTTACCTATTCTTGGTCCCAGTTTAGAGGTGTTTCTAATCCCTACTTATTAGACAACAATCCCTTGTCAATAGACTGAACACAAAATCTCCCCCTACTGGGACCCCCAGCGATCAGGTGAAATCTGTAGGAAAACCAGGCAGTAAGTGTTGAGTTTCCCTGCAGCGCCATCACAGGGGAAATGAAGAATTACACAGTGTCCATTGATATCAGTGTTGTCTGTGTAATGCAGGACAGGACAGGCCCTCCAGAGACAGAGACACTCTTTTTAACCTCTATGGACTCTGGCCAAGAGATAGGGATCCCGAAGAGAGGACCCCCTCTATTAATTTAGAATTTCTATGCCGAAAATGGGTTTTCAAAACCTTTAACCCTTGCGAATAACTAACATTTATAAGAAGAACGGCTGAGCAAGTGAAGAGCTGTCCTGCTGCCACGCTGCAGGATAAAGTGGAGCATTATATGATGTTCATTGGGTTTCTATACAATGCATGGACACTATTACACCTGCAGAGGGACACTCTGTGTAGTGGATCTTTGCTTCGGTTATAGATGGGGTATCTGATCAGTGGACCTCCTCTATTACATCCCTATACATTCAGACAACCCCTTTAACATGACATTCATCTCAGCAATCAGCTGATTGCCACAGCCCTGGCTCACAATTTATGGTTGGCTGCTCATTTTCGCTGTTGCGACCACTACAGGAAGAATGTGGTATTACAGGTGGCAATATAAATGAAAAATTGTCCATGTAATACATGGACGGGTCGTGTCTGCCAGAGCTTAGCCCGCTGCCTGTTCTTGTTAATAGAGGAGGGTTCTCCTAGGTGGGAATATTGACAAGGATTGTTGTAATGGCACAACCCCTTTAATATGGTATATGGAACGGGATTGTCTAACAGAGATAAGACTTTTAAGGTGCACCCCAATACTCCGTTGAGGAACAGAACCAGCTTGGGAGAGATGGGTCCAGATATGCGCTGGATAGAGTGTTAACAGAAGAGGTCGACACCCAGACTTGTGTTTATGGATAAATTACATTTGTTTAGGTGGGTCCCTCTGACTCATTGAATTCAATGGTCCCAATGTTTTGTTTCATGAACAGTCGGAACCTCTTTTTTTGTCAGGGGTTCCAGTAGAAGGACACTCTACAAGCTTTTCAAAATCTAAAGATGTGGTATGGGAACAAGAGTTGACCAAAGTGGAAACCCCCTTTAAGTATCAATGCCCATAAAATATCCTTATCAAATGCATATGCCTCGTAATATCTTATACTACTATTAATATTGCATCGCCCAATACTATAGTTCTAATTAAAAACACAGGAGTCTCAGAAATAAGGGGTTAAGTGCCCCCCCCCCTCTTCCAACGCAAGGAGGGGGCGAGTCATTATATCTATTGCCGAGCAGGAGAGACATTCATTCAGTTGCCGCTTAAGGGAATATTTTAATGAAACATCAGCCCGGCTCAGTCTGTCCTCCATGGTCCCAATGTATTTGAAGGGAACGTCTTTCAACATAAAAGAACAGTCCGTTAACTTTATTAAACCGGGGATTCGCTTTCTGGCCGAGGGGCTTTTTTTTTTTAACGTTTGTGATTGGAAAAAAAGATTAGACTCTCCAAATACTCATTTACGTTTTTCCTTTTTAGTTGTAGATCACAGCGACTGCCACCTGTTTGTTGTGATTGGTGACGCCTCGACATGGCATTGCCCAGGGCGCTGCCCTCACCCCTTGCAAATGTTTACACGCTTCTCCCATGAAAGGATTGTGTGTGTGTGGCACAACCTGAGGGGCTCGCCGGCTGACAGGGTTGGTATTGTTCAGCCGCAGCGGGCGACTGTCCTCTGTAGACCGTGGATTACAATGAATGTGCAGCATGCCCTGATTAAAGCATTTCATAGGCTTTATCTGGCCGGGGTGTTAATACATATGCAACAGCAAAATATCAATACGAATATATTCTGCAACTCTGCACATTAATAAGTGAAATTGGGATTGAAATCAGTAGAGCAGGAGATCAATTGCCAAAGATGATCTTACATGATTGTGTATCCTGGGCTATTATCAAAAAAGACATTCGGTACTTACAGGTAAAGCGCATCCTTTTATCAACATTTGATTTTGTAGTGGAAAAACAAGGACATACATGGCATGTACATGAACAGATTACCCTATAGGCACAGTAGGCGCACGCCTATGGATGTTCACGAGGGAAGGGCACCCAGTATTGGGTAAGGTTGCAGAGGGTGGTGGGTGATATTTCCCCTAATTTTTTGTCATACTGTAACTTTACTAAAAATAAGTATTTTTAACATGATTACTACCCAACTGTATAGTACCATCACTCCCTGACTCTCTCAGTATAGTGCCACTACTCCCTCACTCTCTCAGTATAGTGCCGTCACTCCCTCGCTGTCTCAGTATAGTGCCATCACTCCCTCACTCTCTCAGTATAGTGCCGTCACTCCCTCACTCTCTCAGTATAGTGCCATCACTCCCTCACTCTCTCAGTATAGTGCCGTCACTCCCTCGCTGTCTCAGTATAGTGCCATCACTCCCTCACTCTCTCAGTATAGTGCCATCACTCCCTCACTGTCTCAGTATAGTGCCGTCACTCCCTCACTGTCTCAGTATAGTGCCATCACTCCCTCACTCTCTCAGTATAGTGCCGTCACTCCCTCACTCTCTCAGTATAGTGCCATCACTCCCTCACTCTCTCACTATAGTGTCATCGCTCCCTCACTCTCAGCATAGTGTCATCACTCCTTCACTCTCTCAGTATAGTGCCATCACTCCTTCACTCTCTCAGTATAGTTCCATCACTCCCTCACTGTCTCAATATAGTGCCATCACTCCCTCACTGTCTCAATATAGTGCCATCACTCCCTGACTGTCTCAGTATAGTGCTATCACTCCCTCACTCTCTCAGTATAGTGCTATCACTCCCTCACTCTCTCAGTATAGTGCTATCACTCCATGACTCTCTCAGTCTCAGTATGGTGCCATCACTCCCTCACTGTCGCAATATAGTGCCATCACTCCCTGACTCTCTCAGTATAGTGCCATCACTCCCTCACTGTCTCAGTATAGTGCCATCACTCCTTCACTCTCTCAGTATAGTGCCATCACTCCTTCACTTTCTCAGTATAGTGCCATCACTCCCTCAGTATAGTGCCATCACTCCCTCACTCTCTCAGTATAGTGTCATCACTCCCTCACTCTGTAAAGGATCTGCCAGGCACAGCTTCGGGGTTAACGCCCATAGATAATCAGTCTGCACCTGCTTCTATGTCTGTGAGACTGACTCCATCTTCCACCACTCAGGGTGTCAGGCTTAGGAGTGGGAGAACCTATCACAGCCTGGCCAGACGGAGCTAGCTCCCGCCCTCTGTCTATTTATACCTGCCTTTCCTGTACCTCCTTTGCTTGTGATTCTTCTCGTTTGGTCTCCTGGCCCTGCTGCAACTTCTTGTACTATTGTCCTTGCTTCATATTGACCCCGGCTTGCTGACTACTCTCCTGCTCTGTGTTTGGTACCTCGTACACTCCTGGTTTGACTCGGCTTGTTTACTACTCTTCTGCTCTGCGTTTGGCACCTCGTACTCTCCTGGTTTGACTCGGCTTGTTCACTTCTCTTGTTGCTCACGGTGTTGCCGTGGGCAACTGCCCCTTTCTCCCCCTAGCTCTGTGTACCCTTGTCTGTTTGTCTGTCGTGCACTTATTGAGCGTAGGGACCGTCGCCCAGTTGTACCCCGTCGCCTAGGGTGGGTCGTTGCAAGTAGGCAGGGACTGAGTGGCGGGTAGATTAGGGCTCACTTGTCTGTCTCCCCACCCCCGTCATTACACACTCTCTCAGTATAGTGCCATCACTCCCTCACTCTTTCAGTATAGTGCCAACACTCCTTCACTCTCTCAGTATAGTGCCATCACTCCTTCACTCTCTCAGTATAGTGCCATCACTCCTTCACTCTCTCAGTATAGTGCCATCACTCCCTCTCTCTCACAGTATAGTGCCATCACTTTCTCTAACTCTCTCACAGTATAGTGTCATCACTCCCTCACTCTCTCAGTATAGCGCCATCACTCCCTCACTCTCACAGTATAGCACCATCACTCCCTCTCTCTCTCAGTATAGCGCCATCACTCCCTCACTCTCTCAGTATAGTGCCATCTCTCCCTCACTCTCTCAGTATAGTGCCATCAGTCCTACCAGATGATGCCATTAATTTCCTTGTATAATGCCATAAGCCACTCACTCCCATGGGATAGTGATATTACTCCTTTTTTATGGTGGCATTACTCCCTTACTTTTTCTAGATAGTGTAATAACTCTCACACTCTCTCTGGGTACAGAAAACAGGTTACAGAAAAGTAAGCAGGAACAGCACAAGACCCCACAGGTATTTCTGAGGTGCTTGGTCCCTCTCTCTCACAGTATAGTGCCATCACTCCCTAACTCTCTCACAGTATAGTGTCATCACTCCCTCACTCTCTCAGTATAGCGCCATCACTCCCTCACTCTCACAGTATAGCACCATCACTCCCTCTCTCTCTCAGTATAGTGCCATCACTCCCTCACTCTTTCAGTATAGTGCCAACACTCCTTCACTCTCTCAGTATAGTGCCATCACTCCTTCACTCTCTCAGTATAGTGCCATCACTCCTTCACTCTCTCAGTATAGTGCCATCACTCCCTCTCTCTCACAGTATAGTGCCATCACTCCCTAACTCTCTCACAGTATTGTGTCATCACTCCCTCACTCTCTCAGTATAGCGCCATCACTCCCTCACTCTCACAGTATAGCACCATCACTCCCTCTCTCGCTCAGTATAGTGCCATCACTCCCTCACTCTCTCAGTATAGCGCCATCACTCCCTCTCTCTCAGTATAGTGCCATCACTCCCTCACTCTCTCAGTATAATGCCATCACTCCCTCACTCTCTCATTATAGTGCCATCACTCCCTCACTCTCTCACTATAGTGCCATCACTCCCTCACTCTCTTAGTATAGTGCCATCTCTCCCTCACTCTCTCAGTATAGTGCCATCTCTCCCTCACTCTCTCAGTATAGTGCCATCTCTCCCTCACTCTCTCAGTATAGTGCCATCTCTCCCTCACTCTCTCAGTATAGTGCCATCTCTCCCTCACTCTCTCAGTATAGTGCCATCTCTCCCTCACTCTCTCAGTATAGTGCCATCTCTCCCTCACTCTCTCAGTATAGTGCCATCTCTCCCTCACTCTCTCAGTATAGTGCCATCTCTCCCTCACTCTCTCAGTATAGTGCCATCTCTCCCTCACTCTCTCAGTATAGTGCCATCAGTCCTACCAGATGATGCCATTAATTTCCTTATATAATGCCATAAGCCACTCACTCCCATGGGATGGTGATATTACTCCTTTTTTATGGTGGCATTACTCCCTTACTTTCTCTAGATAGTGTAATAACTCTCACACTCTCTCTGGGTACAGAAAACAGGTTACAGAAAAGTAAGCAGGAACAGCACAAGACCCCACAGGTATTTCTGAGGTGCTTGGTCCCTAAAGTCCTGTAGTATCCACCATGACTGTTCTGCTGAAAGTCAGGACATATTATCCCAAATATACCGTAATATGCAAACTTAGTCTAGAAACTAAAATGAGATCCCCAGAGAATAAATTTCCATTTCTAAAAAATGACTTAGCGGAGCTGGACTGTGCAGCAATGTTCACACTACCGGGGACTAGATGTACAGGGGCTGTTTCATTCTTTAATGGTGAGGCCCCATATGTAGGTGACATACTGTGCGGCATCCCTCCCCTGCTGGGCTCTGATCCTACATCGCTATATATCCGGCATCATGTGGGGCCTTCGTGTATTAATTATGCAATTTGCAATAGTATTTTCAGCAGGGAAACAGACCCATGAAATGAAATTAGGAGCTTACACATTTGTCTTAGTGTCATCTTTGTCAATTCTGCTCACAGAGAAGTTCGGAGGGTGCCAACGTTCAGTGCCAAGCAGAAGCAGCAGGAATGCCCGTCACTGGAAGTCAGAATGTTTCATCTGTCAGTGCAGAAATGGCATCAACCGCATCACGTAACACATTCACTCCTCCAACTGGATCATTGTTTGATTTTATTGTCGAAAAATGCAGCGATCTATTTATAAAATAGCTAATGTCCCCGTAAGTACCGCGCAAAACATGGAAAAATAACCCCCATGCCCGCAATAATGTAATGCTGGGTTATCCACCAAAGCATCCCCTGACCTATGAAGGCTTCATAATTCACTCAGCTGAAGGTTAGAAACAATTGTATCCATGACCTGCCTAGGTAGAGTCGTGTGTTAACCTTAAACCATACTATCCCCCACCCCCATTTAGTAACGACACATGACACCGAGGTTGGATGTGAAATGGCCACAGCAGCCGTTTATTAATTTCACAGTTTTATAAAAACAATTTAAATCCGAAACATTCGGATAACTAGTTAGGAATCCACCCGAGAATTCCTCCTAATAATTCACATGACCCAACATGGGTCAGAATCATAAATAACAATTAAACGTTAACATTAACCCGAGCAGAGGAAGTCCTTGAAGCCCCTTCAGATGTTCCTTTCAAGAACACACCGAATTAGCCATCTGCAAACCACTAATTACCTCCAGCCGTAAACCAGCTCGGAAGCACCGTTCACCTCTGCAGATGGCTCCAACCACTAGAAGTCCACTTCAAGGGGATAACACCCGATGAAGCCCTCAAGTGATATACCGACCACTAGAAGTCCACTTCAAAGGGATAACACCCGATGAAGCCTTCAAGTGACATACCTTCTACCAGAAGACCACTTCAAAGGGATAACACCCGATGAAGTCTTCAACCATGTACCTTTTTTGGGGGACGCATACCCCCGATGCGACCCCCCCACCATTTTGTACTGACTGGCCTCAAGGACTCCCCCCGCCAGCTGCCATGACAACAGAACCTACTCCGGAAAAAAGAAAAACATGTTAAATAAGCACACAAAATAAAACAAAACGCTCATAGGCAGACGTACATAAGACCTAAGGAGTAACAAAACAAGGGTGGGAGGGTGGGAGCTTTGCTTAATGTGTGTTACTCCTCCCGCTGCTTCCGGCTCAATGCCGAGAAACAGCGGGAAGCGCAGTAACGGCCCCCCCGCCCCCCTTAACTCCTCCCCGTCCCTCCTTCAGCTCCTTCAACTTTCCCTGACCTCGTAACATTAACCCTTTCCCTACCAGGACGGTCATGTCGGCTTCCCTTAAGCCTGCAGCTGCGTCCAGCCTCTTCTTGACCTGCCTAGGTAGAGTCGTGTGTTAACCTTAAACCATACTATCCCCCACCCCCATTTAGTAACGACACATGACACCGAGGTTGGATGTGAAATGGCCACAGCAGCCGTTTATTAATTTCACAGTTTTATAAAAACAATTTAAATCCGAAACATTCGGATAACTAGTTAGGAATCCACCAGAGAATTCCTCCTAATAATTCACATGACCCAACATGGGTCAGAATCATAAATAACAATTAAACGTTAACATTAACCCGAGCAGAGGAAGTCCTTGAAGCCCCTTCAGATGTTCCTTTCAAGAACACACCGAATTAGCCATCTGCAAACCACTAATTACCTCCAGCCGTAAACCAGCTCGGAAGCACCGTTCACCTCTGCAGATGGCTCCAACCACTAGAAGTCCACTTCAAGGGGATAACACCCGATGAAGCCCTCAAGTGATATACCGACCACTAGAAGTCCACTTCAAAGGGATAACACCCGATGAAGCCTTCAAGTGACATACCTTCTACCAGAAGACCACTTCAAAGGGATAACACCCGATGAAGTCTTCAACCATGTACCTTTTTTGGGGGACGCATACCCCCGATGCGACCCCCCCACCATTTTGTACTGACTGGCCTCAAGGACTCCCCCCGCCACCGCGAAACAGGCCTTGACCACCTTAAGCCTGTGAGTTCCTCCACACCACCACCGCCCTTTCTATGCCTTCTGCTATAGCCAAGCTCCAAATATCAATGCCAACCTCGGTCAGATGAACCCCGTCACTCCTCCAGAAATTCCCCAATCCTGACTCCAAATCCCTATGCCTCACGCAAATGCCCCCGTTCTTTGCCACAAAACGGGACACCGCCCGGTTAACTTTTATCCGAGCCTTATTGACTCTCTCCACCGATCTAGCTAACCGCCAATGCTTCCTTGGGACTATGTCCGACCACACTACCACCAACTTGGGATAAGATACCCACAAACACAACAAATCATGTTTGATATCCCGCACCAACTCACGAAAAGGGCGGACTCCTAAGTCATTCCCACCCACGTGCAACACTAAAACCTCCGGAACCCTATCAAGCCGCACATATGTCTGGAATTCCGCCAACACCCTGTTCCACGACATACCTCTAAACCCCAGCCAATGCACAACCGCATCCTGTCGCGGAATGCGCAACTGGCGACCATCCGGGCGGACGTCCGCCCTCAAAGCCCCCCAGTGCACGTACGAATGACCCATCAACCACACCAGACAAGGAGGCGAATCTGAAACGGAAAACACAGTTAGGCACCACCATATAACATTTGCAAGCATAAACAACAAAATTACAACATATGGGGGCGGACATAGGACTTAAACCTTTTAGACTCCCAACGACCAATACGCCTCACCCCCTCATCATCCAACCCCCAGCGCCCTGCTTCCGTTGCTGCGCCAATCCGGAAGGAATGAGATGAATATGAGCCTGCTGCAACCCCAACCGCCGTCAAACATTTTTTAAAAACAGCTCCAAACTGAAACCTGGACAAGAACGACCCGTCCACATGACGTAACAAAGGCAAATCTGGAGACCCCCTGTTTTTTGTAAAACCCCGCATGCACTCTACTGGGCACATGACCGACCCCGGGAGAGCGAACAAAACTATCAGTTTTCCCTTCCCTAATTGGTCAGTTTTTGATCTACGCAACCATACCTCCAACCGATCTGCAAAAAGGCTCACCTCCCCAGATCTCAGCCCCCCTGCCTGTTTAGTACTTGGCGACACCAACTCACCTACTCTAAATGCTCCGAAGAACGCCAACGAGAAAGCCAACCGAAACAAATCCATTTCATCTGAAGAACGACATACCGATGCCAATGAACCGCCCAACAAGCCCAGCAAAGCAAACGACACCGGCCTTCTACTATCCGCCTCCACCCTACCTCTGCGCAACCCCTTCAAAGCCTGCGATACCAGAAATTCCTTCGATACATCCCGCAAGCCCCGCAACTTAAGCCCAAACGCCACCGCGGATATAAACCGGTTCACCTTCGCTACTGAAAACCCCCCCTCCCAGGCATCCCCTAACCAATACAAAAGTGCCACCAACCTGTCTCTATCCGTATTGACATCACCCAACTCTCTTACCCACTCCTCCCACTGCCTCCAACAAGCAGCATAAGCCCTCCACGTCGTGCGCGCCAAAGACCTTTGTAACAGCTGCTCTACGGGACCGATACCAGATCCCATAGATGATCCGGACACGCCAAACCGAGACGTTCCGCTCCCGGGGCCAATTCCCGAAACCGGTCCCACTGCGAGCGAGAAAGAGCATCAGCAACACAATTCCGTACACCCGGGACATGCACCGCCACCACCCACGCGTTCAGCGACAAACACACCAACACTAAATGTCGCAACAATTGAACTACCGGAGGAGAGGACGCCGTGATGTTATTAATGGCAAGCACCACCCCCATGTTGTCGCAGTAAAAACGGACCTTCTTATCCCTGAGCCTGTCCCCCCAAATGGTAGCCGCCACCACGATGGGAAACAGCTCGAGCAGGGCCAGATTCCGCGTCAATCCACTGGACACCCAGCTAGCCGGCCATTGACCTGCGCACCACGGACCTCCCCCGTAAGCTCCAAAGCCACCCGCCCCAGCCGCATCCGTGAAAATATTCAGATCACTCGTATCCTGCGCTGGGGCCATCCATAGCGAGCGACCATTGTACTGGCCCAAGAAGTCATCCCAAACCTGAAGATCAGCTCGGTGCTCCTCCTTGAGCCTCACAAAATGATGCGGCGCCCGCACTCCCGCCGTTGCCGCCGCCAACCTTCTACCAAACACCCTCCCCATCGGCATAATCCGGCAGGCGAAATTCAACTTCCCCAGCAGCGACTGAAGCTCCCTCAGCGACATTTTCTTCCTTCTACAAGCCCGTCGCACCTCCAGCCTCAAAGCACCCAACTTATCCGCCGGGAGCCGACACTCCATCGCCACCGAGTCAATTTCGATTCCCAAGAAAGAAATCGTCGCTACCGGGCCCTCCGTTTTTTCCGGCGCCAAAGGGATCCCAAAATCCCTCGCCACCTTCTGCAGGGCATGAAGCAAGTTACCGCAAACCGGCGAACCCCCCGGGCCAACGCACAAAAAATCATCTAAGTAATGGATCAACGAATCGACCCCGGATACTCCCCTCGTTACCCACTCCACGAAGCTACTAAACGCCTCGAAGTATGCACAAGAAAGAGAACACCCCATCGGAAGGCACCGATCCACGTAAAAGGCCCCATTCCAAAAACAACCCAACAGCCGTTGGCTTTCTGGATGGACCGGCAACAACCTGAACGCCGCCTCGATGTCGGTTTTTGCTAGCAGCGCCCCCGGACCCGCAGCCCGCACTAACCCCACCGCCTTATCGAATGAGGTATAAACTACGGAACACAACTCGTGATCAATCCCGTCATTTACCGACGAACCTTTGGGATACGATAAATGTTGAATCAAACGAAACTTTCCGGGCTCGCGTTTAGGGACAATACCCAAAGGGGACACAACTAAATCTTTTACCGGCGACTCCACAAATGGCCCCGACATGCGCCCCAACGAAACTTCTTTTAACAACTTTTCCGACACGACTTCCGCATGCAAGTAAGCCGATTTTAAATTCCTCCGCGTAACCGGAACCTCATAAGGAGGCGGAGGAATAACAAAACCAACACTAAACCCTTCATAAAGCAACTTAGCTGCCGCCCTATCCGGATACTCATTTAGATAAGGGGCCATCCTTTCCACCCTCACCGGCGACACCCCCTTGACCAGCCCCGTGCTGGTTCCCGGACCTCTTTTTCCGCAGACATTTTGCCGCCCCGTGTGATGCACCATTACACTCGGAGCACACGTGCTTGAACTTGCACGTGGCCCCAAACTTGCACTGGCCTTCATTGAATTGCCAGCAAAACCCCGCCTTTCCCCCGCCGCTTGGTCCACTCTGACTAGTCTGGCCTCCCTGGCCACCGCTCCCGGGAAAGGGCTGCCTAACCGGAGCCGTAACCCGTAACCAGAGAGCAATATCCTTCTGGTCCCACCGAATCGCCGGCCGAACCGCCTTCCGCTGACGGAATTGCTCATCATATCGCAGCCACGCCTGACCCCCATACGCCCTATGAGCCTCCCCAATAGCATCAAAATAACAAAATAACGCCGAACAATTTTCCGGCGCCTTTTCCCCTATCACACTAGCCAATATGGCGAACGCCTGCGACCAATTAACGAACGTCTGCGGGATAAGCCTATACCGCCGCCGTTCCTCCTCGTCCTTTTTACTCTCATCCCGCTTGCTCTTATCCAAATTGAATTTAGCCAGCGGCAAGAGAGAAAAAATTTCAACGTATTCATCTTTCCAGATCCGATCACGCACCTCCTGCTTTAAATGCGCCCCCAACGGACCCTCAAAACAAACATACACCTCCCCCCGAGCACGATCGTCCATGCGCACTCGATCGCCGTCCTTCTGTGCCTCAGTCTGCACCGACACCGCGACCGCCTCTTTAACCGCCACCACAGGACGCGCCTGCAACGATCCCACGTCCCTGGGGCCTTCCCAAACTACCGCAGGGGACACTTCCGTTACAACCGGCGCCGCGGCCCTATCAAGGCGCCCCACCAGCTCCCGTAAGCAACCCACTAAATCTGCCAAACCCGCTCCGTCGCGTCCGCCCGCGCCACTACCGGCCCCCGATGCTATGCTAGCAGCCCCCCCGCCGACACCCGACATAAAAATCGCTGGATAAGACAATAATGGAGTTATACACTCACCGGGCTGCACAGGCGCTGTGTTCCCGTCAGCCGGACCATCCTGACCTCGACGATAGACGTCCAGTTCACCTTCCTCCAGTTCTTCTCTCGCCGACGACTGTCCCTCCCAACGACATCCTCGGAAAGGGGATGAGGACGCGCTGACCGATGGGCCGGCAACCTGCCGCCCGACCGCCGGGACCCAGACTTCCGACCGGACCTGTTGCCTCGACGTCGCTGCAGATCTAGTCGTCCGTCTAGACGATCCTGACGAAGCCTGCCCCCTGGCCGGAACATCACCATGCGGGGCGGCCGTACCTTGCTCTCGACATCTTCCATCTGATGGGGGAGGGGTGACAGGGAGCCCGGCCTGCGACTCCCTGCTTACCGCCGGACCCCGTCGCGGCCTGGGATTCCTGCCAGGACGCAGGGCCTGGGAAGGGGCGGTCCTCCCAGCTGCCTGGCCTGCAGCGTCCGGGATCGGGCTCCCTCTGCGACGCCGTGTCCGCGGGACTACCTCCGGACTAAGGCGCTCTGGAGGTCGGGACCGCCGAGAGGGACGGGTCGACACAGCCTGCATCGCCGTCACCCCTGCCACCGCTCTCTGCCTGCCCAGCGCAGGAGCGGTTGTTGCCGACTCCCCCCCCGCCGCCATAGCCATGCTCGTAGGGGGGCCGGGGGAGGGGAGCCTGTCCCTTACAACAGACCCCGAACGCCGTGCCCGACGTGGCGAAACGGCGTCCGGGATCCGCGTTAATGCAGCCACGGTCTCCTCCAGCCATCCGGGACCGTGGTGCACAGCAGCGGCGCGCAGCCGCTCTAAAATCAAGGCCTCTGCCATTACTAAAAAACCGGGCAACGGGGAGCTTTGCTTAATGTGTGTTACTCCTCCCGCTGCTTCCGGCTCAATGCCGAGAAACAGCGGGAAGCGCAGTAACGGCCCCCCCGCCCCCCTTAACTCCTCCCCGTCCCTCCTTCAGCTCCTTCAACTTTCCCTGACCTCGTAACATTAACCCTTTCCCTACCAGGACGGTCATGTCGGCTTCCCTTAAGCCTGCAGCTGCGTCCAGCCTCTTCTAGAATAGTATATGGGCTCCTTACTTTTCAACCATAGAGCATCCCCCTTATCATAGTGAATGCTCCTTACTTCTCTCTAACAATCTAGCAGTAATTGTGAGATATGAAATATATGAAAGTAATCCTTTATATGCAAACTAATAAACAGTAGGAGGCTACTTTTAAGGTGGCAGAGGGCCCTCTTACTTGCTGGGACCCTGGGCAGCTGGACAGATCGATTGACATCACTTCCTACCTTGCAGCTTTTGGCTAAAGCTGTACCTCACAGACTTCCTGCTCTTCCTGCCTGTGCATGCACTCTGCACAGTGGCCTAGCTAAAGGGGTCGCAGTGGGCGCAATTGCGACCGGGCCCCGAAGCTAGGGGGCCCGCCGCCCCCCGCACCACATCAGTAAAAAGTTACTATAGTAACTGGGGCCGCGGGCCCCTGTTACTATAGTAACTGACAGTACTTACTTTCCTGGTTCCGGAGTGCAGCGGAGGTCCTGACATCACAGCACTGTGCGCAGCGCATGACATCTCAACGTTATGCGACGCGCACAACATTCCGACCCTGGATAGAGTCAGGACCACCGCTGCGGCTTAAGAGGAGGGTAAGATTACTATCCCTGTCTGCTGAAGCTGATAGGTCGGGGTCCGACACCCGGGACCCCGACAATCAGCTGTTTTGAAAGGGCCGCAACGCTCGTAGGAGAGCTGCTTCCCCTTCATTTCAGTCACTTGCTCACACTGTGAATCCGTGTCGGCAACTCATAGTGTGAGCAAGTGAGGGAAATGAAGGTAAAGCAGATCTCGTACGAACACTGCGGCCCCTTCAAAACAGCTGATTGGCGGGGTCCCTGGAGTCGGACCCCGACCCATCAGCTATTGATGGCCTATCCTGAGGCTAGCCCATCAATGTTTACGGACTGGACAACCCCTTTAAGCCTACGATGTAGCAGGCTTAGAGGGCCCATGAGACAGGATCACAGATTGTGTGATGCTGTCTGCTGGGCCCTGTATCTAAGCCAATCACATGGTAGGCTTAGATACATGGCCCATGTGTGATCCTGTCTGATGGGCCCTATATATAAGCCTACCACACGGTAGGCTTATATACTGGGCCCCAGCTGACAGTAATCTTATACTGAATAAAATTACTGTCTGCTGGGGCCCTGTATCTAAGCATCTTACATAACCACATGGTAAGCTTAGATACAGGGCCCATATGTGATACTGTAGGCTTAGATACTGTAGGCTTAGATACAAGGCTCCAGCAGACAGTAATCTTATACTGTATAAGATTACTGTCTGCTGGACCCTGTATCTAAGCCTACCTTGTAGTAGGCTTAGTTAGATACAGGGTCCAACAGACAGTATGACACATGGGCCCTGTATCTAAGCCTACCACATGTGTTACTAATTGTTTTTTTTGTGTTTGTGCTTTTTTACAGGTTCGGTCGGTGGACTACGTCGGATTAGAGGACTACTTCGATGACGGCTTTTTTTCATTATCAATAAAATGGTTACTGAGGCTTGTGTGGGGGTTTTTTATTTCAATAAAATATTTTTTCTATGTCTTTGTGTTGTTTTTTTAAACTTTATTACTACCACCTTCGTAATGGCTGCCGGCTGATTGACAGCGTCCATTACTAAGGTAGGGCTTAGTGTTAGCCGATGCAGAGGCTAACACAAACCCCCAGTATCTCCCTGGTACCCACAGCCACCAGGGGTGCCGGAAAGAGCTGGGTACGATCCAGTACTTGACCATCTGTAGTGATGGTCGGATACTGGGACGGCTGCGGGCTGGTATTATCAGGCTGGGAAAGACCAGAAACAGTTCCCCCCTCCTCCCCCCCCCCCAGGTAATGCTAGCCTGCTGCTGCTTTATTGTATCTGGCTGGTTATGAAAAACCCACGTCATTTAAAAAAAAAAATAATAATAATAATTGGAAAGAATGATGTGAGGTCCCCCCCCAATTTTCATAACCAGCCAGATACAACATAGCAGCAGCAGTCAGCATTACCAGGGTGGGAAGGGCCACTGTTTTTGGCTTCCCCAGCCTAATACTACCAGCCTGCCGCTGCCCCAATGACCGACCATCACTACAGATGGTCGGGTACTGGTTCGTACCCAGCTCTTCCCAGTACCCCTGGTGGCGGTGGGTACCGGGGTAATAATGGGGGTTAGTGTTAGCCTCTGCAACGGCATATTAAGCCCCGCCTTAGTAATGGATGTTGTCAATCAGCCAGCAGCTATTACTAAGGTGGTAATAATAAAGTTTAAAAAAATACAGGGACATAGAAAAATATTTTATTGAAATAAAAAAAAACACACAACCCTCATTAACCATTTTATTGAGAATAAAAAAAAACGCTGTCATTGAATTAGTCCTCGAATCTGACATAGTCCAACGATCGAACCTGTAAAATAACACAAACACACAAAAATAATTAGTAACACATAAAGAAGCAAAACAATTATTATTATTACCTTTCCTGGGTCCAGCGCTGGACCTGCAATGTCAGCGAGCTGAGTCCTGTATCTAATCCTATCATGTGTGATACTGTCTGCTGAACCAGTCGTAGTGCTATAGATATGCTGTCTCCTATACACACATACACACACACATTTTCTTGGGGGGGACACATATGTATTGGGGCTATTTCACCTGACGTTTTAAGACCTTAGTAATGCCCCTGGCTGCTAGTGCTGCATTGTTGGGTCACTTAGGAGACCCAGTGATGCAACTGAAAGCTACGGGCTTTTGGCCATGAGAAGTTTGTGAGGTGGGGGGTCCAGTAAGAACTTTTGCATTGGGGCCCATGAGCCTTTAGCTACGTCCTTGACTCTGCACATAATGCTCGTAATACTAAGAGCCCTTTTCACCATTTCAGGTAATTAGAAACTAAAATAGAGCAGAGAGCTCTCAGAATTAACAGTATTATGTACAGAGTGAATGCAAGGGGCAGGAAAAGCAGAAAGTCTGTATGGTGAAGCTTTGTCCAATAACTGCAGCCAAGGAGCATTGTTTTGGCAACTTCTCCTGTGTAGCCCAATAGTTTTGTTATTTTCTGTGTTGTTAAGGATCTATAGTGTACAGAGCACCATGGAAAATTGTGTTTTGACGACCAGAGTAAAAGAATTAATGGACTTGGACACTAGTAGGTCAATTTGACTAAAATGAAAAACATGAAATTCCGTTCACACCTATAGATTTCATTCAAATTCATACAAACCAAACCCCTTAGGGTGTAGTCGCACATGGAATACTTTAGAATGTAAGCTTATGAATAAAATATACCGCAACCCAAGAATTAGAAAAATCTGTAGGAGTTGCAGAACATTTTGCACCCTTATGTTTACATTAGTCTGACTTTTTTTTCCTGATTTTTTAGTAGCTGCACTACTAAATTTTTACTCCTCTGCCAATGGAGCAGTTCACTTAGATCTTGCCACGGGGGTCAAAATTGCTGCAAGGAGGCAATATACTTTTTGTTGGAAGCCTTTAATATGTAAATTGTTGAGTATGAAGGTTGCTTTTCAACATTTCCTCTAATTTTTTATTTGATGACAAATTCAAGTTCAATATTTCTCAAAACTTAGCATCAATCTTGGTATCTGGATCTTGTAAGGTCTCTTTTTGAACCATGTTAGGGCTCAGTGCGGAGCCGCACGGCAACTGTTGGTTGGTGTCCACATAGAGATATTCTCCCCGAGAAGCAATGCTTTTAGGGGAGTTTTCTGATACGCAATCCAACAGAAAAAAAACCTCTAAATTATATCAGAGACATATGGAGGTACAATAAGGGCCCACACACTGGCATTGGCACCGTATTATGCCTTTTGTACAACTCAGAGGTTGGAGGAAAAACCACTATATAAGGGTCATGGAGACAGCCCATTTCACTGGGTGCCTGACACATATCCTAGAGTAAACATCCCACAGGTTGAGAACTGCTGGTCTAAATGAATGAAGGAAGCAACTGTCTAACAGGTACTGGAGAATGAGAGGTTTGTGGCACAGCTTAGTGACCAATGTCCCTGTGGTCTGTCATATGTTGGGATGACAATGAGGGAAATGAGAATCAGAATGCAAAAACGTGAGAGATATTAAAAAAGCAGGTACAATTGAAAGAAGTGATTGGGACAAGATCAGTAAACTTAAACCTATTCCTAGGCACTTCCGTGAATATCACAAGAACAGATGGCAAGATCTGAAAATACGTGGAATAGACAAAATCATCATTGGTTCTCGTGTGGCGACACATTTCGAAAATTGGAATGTATTGAAAATAAGTGGATAACCAAACTCAAGACCAGCTCTCCTTTGTGGCTCAATGAGAAAATGTCCTTTGCATCACTTCTTTAACTATGAGTTTCTGTGGCATCTATGTTTTAATCGTGAGTTTTGGACTTGTATTGGGCTACTCATCTGTTTGAGTTGAGTTGATTTTTTGGGCTATATGTTTGGAAGTCATCTGTGTCATCCACTGTTCGGTTGGGCTGAAGTGGCTCTATTGGATAACCTGGACTTCGAAAGGGACTTTGGTGGTCCTCAGTATACCACAGTGATATATGGATACTTCGTTTTTTTTTATTTTATTGAAATTACTTCTTAGTGGCGATATTAGTAGTCAATATCCTTAGCATTATGCACTTTATCATGTAACAAATTTTGTCAGCTCTTTTAGGGGGTGCGTCCATTATATTTATTATTTATTGGACATGTAGCCCCTGTTTGACTGATCGTAATCATTTTTGCTTTGCATTTTTTTTGTGTATGTTTTTGCATACATACGTGATAATTACCAATACACAAATATTTTTTGCTGTGGGATATACACTTATTTATATAGTGATTCTTTAGGTTTTACTATTATGAGTAACTTACACTTTTTGGCATCATATAGCATATAACAATGTTTATTTTGCGACCTATTATTATATGTTTTACTAACATGTATAATTTTCTTATTATTTCATGGAGGTAATAATTTATATTTTCAAAATCAAGATACATTTCTTCACTTCTTATATTTTTCCTTTTTTATTTTTTCACAAATCACCTGTGCACGAGTGTTAACTTTTTTCTTTCCACTTTCTTGTATTTACAGTATATATATCCATAGATATTCTGTTTAAAGTATTGATATACTGTATGTAGATGCTTATTGTTGAAAACACTATTTTTTGGCTTGGAATAGTATAGGTATTAATAGGAGACAATTTTGCAGAGGGTTTTAGTTCACCTAGGGTAGTCTCTCCTATTAACCCTAGGTGCTGGAGTTTCCCGACTTCTGAGCACACTCACGCACAAAATTATCTTTTCTCCCACAGTACATACACAGTTTAGCAGAACGTCTGTGCTGCTGCTCTTGGTCTGATAGTCTGACCTGGTTAACCTGCATAAGCTCTTCGAAGGTAGTAGCGCAAAAAGGTAGCAGGTGTCTTTGAAAGTTAGACGCCAGTCTAGGAGACTTTTTCTCTTGGAGGGCTTCTAATAAGAGTTCCCAGAACCTCAGGTCTATGCAAGTAGCTAATAGAATCAGGGCATCCAGTGTAGAAGGGAAATCACGACCTGGCAGCTCGTCCTTGATCCTACTGGCTAATCCTGGCCAGAAGGCTGCCACCAGGGCCTCATTATTCCATGCAAGCTCCGAAATGGGGGTACGGAATTGAAAGGCATATTCTCCAACAGTCAAACTTGCTTGACATAGTAACGGAAGCGAAGTGGTGGCTGAAGAAGTAAGGCAAGGTTCCTCGAACACAGTGCGAAAATTGTCTATAAAAAGCTGCAGATTTGAAGACTCCGGTCCCTCACGTTCCCAGATAGGATTCGCCCATGCTAGGGCCTTGCCAGACAACAGGGAGACAATGAAGGCTACTTTGGTCTGATCTGACGGAAATCGGTGAGCATGTAACTTGAACTGTATTTTGCATTGGTTGGGAAAGCCTCGACAGGTTTTCACTTCTCCATCATAACGGGGTGGAAGTGGCAAAGAAATTCTGGTTCCGGAGCTGACTAGAGCAATGGCTGGCTGAGGAATGAACAGAGCTGCATCTGCCGGGGTAGGAACAGGAGCAATATCCAGGCGATTCGCTAAGGTGTTAATTGCCTACAAAAGCTGATCTTGCCATAATCGGAGGTCACACATATCGTCTTGCATGACTTGAACAGAAGTCTTGAGTTTGCCAGCGGGGTCCATGGCCTGAGCAAACTGTAGCGCTCAATTGGGTTGTGGATCCACTGGGCTACTCCGCTGTAACAGAGTAGCTGCTGGCCAGACAGGCGTAATACAGTCACTGGTAGATGATACCTTGGTGGCAGCGGGACACAGTCAGATTGCAGGTAGTGGATATAAGATGATGCCAGATTACTGGAAGCAGGCTGGTTGGTGCCGGATTATTGGAAGCAGACTGGTGCCAGATTACTGGAAGCAGGCTGGTGCAGGATTACTGGAAGAAGGATACAGGACTGCTCACGGACACAAGACTCAGGATACAGGCCTGGTTACGGACACAGTACTCAAGATACAGGACAGGTCACGGACACATGATTTAGGATACAGAACTAGTCATGGACACAGGAAACAGGATACGGAACCTTCGCAGGCAAACACTGGTTTAGTTACAACATTGCTCAGGCACTGGGATAGTAGGCAGAGTTCCTTTAACCCTTTCAAGACCAAGCTCATTTTGGCCTTCAGGACCAGCCCCATTTTTTCAAATCTGACATGTGTCAATTTATGTGGTAATAAATCTGGAATGCTTTTGCCTATCCAAGCAATTCTGAGATTGTTTTCTCGTGACATATTGTACTTTATATTAGTGGAAAAATTTGGTCAATAAATTCATTGCTTATTTGTGAAAAACACCAAAATATAGAGAAAATGTGCAAAAATTATGATTTTTCTAATTTTAAATGTATCTGCTTGTAAAACAGATAGTAATACCACACAAAATAGTTACTATTTCACATATTCCATATGTCTACTTTATATTTGCATCATTTTTGAACATTATTTTATTTTTCTAGGACGTTACAAGGCTTAGTAGTTTACCAGCAATTTCTCACATTTTCAAGAAAATTTCAAAAGGCGATTTTTACAGGGACCAGTTCAGTTCTAAAGCGGATTTGAGGGCCTTATGTACTAGATAGACCCCATAAATCACCGCATATAAAAACTGCACCCCTCAAAGTATTCAAAACAGCATTCAGAAAGTTTCTTAACCCTTTAGGCGTTTCACAGGAATTAAAGCAATGTAGAGGGGAAATTGACAAATTTTATTTTTTTTGCTGCAATTCATTTGTAATACATTTTTTTCTGTAACACAGAAGGTTTTACCAGAGAAACGCAACACAATATTTATTGCCCAGATTCTGCAGTTTATAGAAATATCCCACATGTGGCCCTAGTGTGATAATGGACTGAAATACCGGCCTCAGAAGCAAAGGAGCACCTAGCGGATTTTGTGGCCTCCTTTTTTTAGAATATATTTTAGGCACTATGTCGGGTTTGAAGAGGTCTTGTAGTGCCAAAACAGTGGAAATCCCCCAAAAGTGACACGGTTTTGTAAACTGCAACCCTCAAGGAATTTATCTAGGGGTATAGTTAGCATCGTGACCCCACAGGTCTTCTGCTATATTTATTGGAGTTTGCCTGTGAAAGTGAAAATATACTTTTTTCTGAAAAAATATAAAAAAAAATAATATTTGCAAGGAATAAAGAATAAAAAGCAACCCAAAACTTGTAAAGCTACTTCTCCCGATTACAGCAATACCCCATATGTGGTACTAAACTGCTGTTTGGACCCACGGCAGAGCTCAGAAGGGAAGGAGCGCCATTTGGATTTTGAAGCGCAGATTGTGCTGGATTGGTTTTCAGTGCCATGTCGCGTCTGCAACGCCCTGGAGGGAGCAAAACGGTGGAAACCCCCCAAAAGTGACCCCATTTTGTAGACTACACCCCTCAAGGAATTTTTCTAGGGGTATAGTTAGCATTTTGACCCCACAGTTTTTTTGCTGAATTTAGTGGAATTAGGCCGTGAAATTAATTTTTACAATGAATAAAGGAGAAAAATCACCCCAAAATTTGTAAAGCAATTTGTCCTGATTACAGCAATATGCCATATGTGGTAATAAACTGTTGTTTGGACCCACGGCAAGACTCAGAAGGGAAGGAACAATATTTGGCTTTTGAAGCTCAAATTTAGCTGGAATGGTTTTCGGGTGTCATGTCGCATTTGCAAAGCCCCTGAGGTACCAAAACAGTGGAAACCTGCCAAAAGTCCCTTTAGGGGATTGGAACGAGCGATCATTAGTTTGCTGGTACAATAAACTGCAGTACTAATGTATTGCAGTATAATACCATTTTTACAGACTCCTGTAACAGCACGATCGCTGTTCCTGTCCATTAATCCCGGGTGTCAGCTGTAATACACAGCGGACACCTGCAGAATATGGAGCGGGCGCAGCGCATGAGCCCACTCCATATATAACCCCCCGCACCACGACATGCTATTAAGTCGTGGTGCGCGAAGGCGTTAATGCGCAGCGTTTGGTGCAAAGTGAAAATTAAAATTTTCCACTGATATGCCATTTTAATGCACAATATGTTGTGCCCAGTTTGTGCCACTGAAGACAAATACCTCATACAATGTTGAGCAGGTTCTCCCGGATATAAAATATCATATATGTGGACGTAAGTTGGTGTTTGGGCAAATTCTGTTTTTTGTCTTTTTTTTTTACACTTTTCACCGTGCGCTATAAATGACATTTTACTTTATTCTGCGGGTCGATACGATTACGGCGATACCAGATGTATATCGTTTTTTTGATGTTTTGTGGCATTTGCGCAATAACATCACTTTTAGATAAAATTATTTATTTTTTGTGTCACCATATTCTGAGAGCCATAACTTTTTTATTTTTCAGTCAAAAAAGCTGTGTAAGGGCTTGTTTTTTGCGGGACGGGTTGTAGTTTTTTTTGGTACTATTTTAGGGTACATGCGACTTTTTGATCACTTTTTATTCTATATTTTTGGAGGTTTGATGACCAAAATAATAGTGATTCTGACGCTGTTTTTTAATTATTTTTTTTTGCGCTGTTCACCGTGCGGGAAAAAGAATACTATAGTTTTATAGTTTGGGTCGTTGTGAACGCGGTCATACCAAATATGTGTACTTTTTTTAACATTTTCATTTTTTTCCCTATAATAAAAGACTTATAGGAATATAAGCATTTTTTGTTTTTGTAACTTTTCTAACTTGTTTTTACACTTTTATAAAACATTTTTATTACTTTATTTTTTACTTTTTACTTGAAGAATGGCAGCACTGATCGCTGCTATAATACATTACACTACCTAGGTAGTGTAACGTATTATAAACTGTCAGTGTGACGCTGAGAGTCACTCTGACAGGAAGCCTATGAGGACCGGCATCCGGCTGGTTCTCATAGGCTGCTTTGCATGGCAGACCGGGGGGCCGTTGTAAGGCCCCCGGTTCTGCCTTATAACCGACTGCAGCACCCGCAATCGGTCCCCGGGAAAGTTTGTTGTAGCAACAAACGTTCCAGTTTGTTGTAGTAACAAACTTTCCAGTTCGTTGCTACAACAAACTTTCCCTGTGATCACATGACCGGGACCTGAACCAATTAGGTCCCGGTCATGTCTCCGGGACCAGAGGCAGGGGTTAACAGCGCTACTCTGAGACACCCGGATCGCGCTTTTAACACCCACCGTGAATTCACGTTGGCGCTGCACAGAGCCCAGCAAGCGCCAACGTGAATAAACAGCGGGCGGTCGGGAAGCGGTTAATACACCATGGTATCCAGGGATAGGCTGGGGACACTTTTGGTGCGCGCGCTGGCCCTTTAAGAGGTCGTCAGAGCACGCACTTTACGGGCAGGTTGGCTCACTGCCTGACAGAGCTCAGAGCTTGTGGGCATCCTGGAGGAGGTGGGCACCGGTTAGCACAGTCCAGCTGGCGACCGCTCCTGCCAGCAGGAGGGGGACATCGACGGTCATTTGCTGCCGGCGCTACACAGGCTCTGTTATAGAGTCTTACAACTCCATCTCCTACCAGTTTAGCTGTTAGGTATTTAGGAGGTAAAAATTAAATAAACCATGTGTAACTTCTGGAGTATATAGGGTTACTAGCGACTTTCCCGTAAACAAAAAAACAATTGCATGGAATGGCCTCCAGGGCACCCTTGGAACAAATCCAATGAACACACAAACAGACAGACTGACACTTTATACCCAGGCAGCGGCAGGAAACTTTTTTTTAGTATATCATAAAACTAACTGGCTGTGTTCTAAAATAGTGGCTGCATGGAACTGTGTGGTCGCTGGTTGAGTGCCCAGCTATCATTGAGGGCCAGGCACTCATAATACAAGGTAGAAAAAATAAATAAATAAATATATATATATATATATATATATATATATATATATATACAGTCCAAAGGTAGATGAACACAGCACGCCAATGGTTTCCAGGAAATCAGGCCATGTGCTCGTTACCTGGGGTTGAATCAATTCCCCAAAAGGATAGAGAGAAGCATAGAACACAGCAACGGCACCAGGACTTCAGAGTAGATGAAAGCAAAAGTGGATTTATTCACCTCAATACAGCAACGTTTCGGTTCAACTGGCTTGAGAAAGGTTCCTGTTGAACCGAAACGTTGCTGTATTGAGGTGAATAAATCCACTTTTGCTTTCATCTACTCTGAAGTCCTGGTGCCGTTGCTGTGTTCTATGCTTCTCTATATATATATATATATATATATATATATATATATATATATATGTAATGTCCGCGGCTGCGGGCTGTCAGCTCCAGCCTCCCGCTGACAGCCGCAGCCACGAGTCGGCAAGCGCTGGCCCCAGCCTCCTCCTTAGGAGACGCCAGCGCTTGCATCCACTCACCTCCGCCGGAGCCCGCAGGGTGCGCGCGCACGCTCGTCCCCGCTCTTAAAGGGGCAGCGCGCGCATCGGACATCTTGAACGACCTTTGACCCGTGAGTACCCTGGGCTATAAGAGGGGTCCAGCCCCCTAGTTCGATGCCTGAGCGTTGTTAGTTTTCCCAGTCTGTCTTGCAAATGGTCCCTTAGTGTTTCCCGTTCCCGTTCCTACCCGTACCTTGTTCCCCGTTCCTGTTTCCCGTGCTTTGCCCTAGTATCAAGTCGTGCCATGTCCTGTGTCATCTGCCACGTCCAGAGGAATCTGCCACGTCCTGTGCCATCTGCCACGTCTAGAGGAATCCGCCACGTCCTGTGTCGTCTGCCACGTCCGGAGGAATCCGCCACGTCCTGTGTCATCTGCCACGTCCGAAGGAATCCGCCACGTCCTGTGTTATCTGCCACGTCCGTAGGAATCCGCCACGTCCTGTGTTATCTGCCACGTCCGGAGGAATCCGCCACGTCTGGCGCAACTTGCGGCTCCTGTGTCATCCGCCACGTTTGGCGCCATCTGCTGCACCCATCTCATTTGTGCCAGAGCTGCGGCCACCATCTGGACTATTCAGGTACCCTTGTGCGGGACATTGTATTTCTGGGGTGTCCTGTTGTTTGGCCAGCTGCCTCCCCGCTACGGCGGTACGGCCTAGTGGGTCTACTAACCCGCTCCGTGACAGTACGCTCAGGCCATGGACCCCGCTGGTCAACCTGAGACGTTGACTACACAAGCCATGCTGGCTGAGATGGAGGATCTCCAGTCACGACAAGACCAGCTCCTCCTGTCGGTGAACGCCATAGCCCATCGGCTGCTTGCTCCGTCCACAGTCATCACTGCACCCGTTCCTGCGGTTCCGCCTGCTACACTTCCTGTCTGTACCGGTACCAACCCGCTGTGTTTCTTGCCGCTACCTCCACGCTATGACAGAGATCCGAGGTCCTGCAGGGGATTTTTGAATCAGTGCCTGATCCCTTTCAGACTACATGCCAGGTCCTTCTGTTCGGATGACGTCAGGATCGCCTTTATCATCTCTCTCCTTACCGGCAAAGCCCTGGCATGGGCCAATCCTCTGTGAGAACATCAGGTACCAGAGACCCGGGACTTGCAGTGCTTCTTACAGACCTTCTGCTCGATCTTTGAGGAACCTGGGAGAGTTTCTTCGGCTGCTGCATCCTTGCTGACCCTACACCAGGGAGACCTCTCCGTGGGCGAGTATGCCATTCAGTTCCGTATCCTGGCAGCTGAATTGACCTGGAACAACGAGGCTTTGGTGGCTACACTCTGGCAGGGACTGTCTTCAGGGATCAAGGACGAGCTGGCTGCTCGCGATCTGCCATCTACCCTGGACGATCTTATCCTACTCGCCTCCCGTGTCGACATGAGGATCCGGGAACGTTCCCAAGAGGTTCTCCGGGGGAGAGAACTTCCCAGGCTGGATTCTGCTGTCCTCCTCAGTCGTCCCACCAGAGTACCCGATGCAGAGTAATTATGTTAAATTGTCTACCCAGTAGAAACAACGCAGAGCACTTCTGGACTTTGTTTGTATTGCGGCCATGGAGGCCATATTGTGCGTCTGTGCCCCCAGAGGCCGGAGAGACCCCATTGCCTAGGATTGGTTGGAGAGACAACACTAGGTGGAACAAAATCTAACAGAGGATTTGCTTCCAAATTGACTATTCCTGTGACCCTGGTATCCGGCGACAGGACGCATCAAGTCTCTGCCTATCTTGACTCTGGCTCTGCTGCAAATTTCATCCAGAAAGAGCTGGTGGGTCATCTTCAGCTGCCCACAGTTCCCCTGGAGACATCTTTGGCTGTTGCCTCAGTTAATGGACTGCCTCTGCCTGATCCCATTATCTCTAAAACCAAGCCGTTGAAGCTCCAGGTTGGAGTACTTCATTCTGAATTTATTTTGTTCCTTGTTTTGCCCAAGGCCATCAATCCTGTTCTGCTGGGCCTGCCTTGGCTTCGACTACATGCCCCAGTCCTGGACTGGAATTCTGGAGAGGTTCTCCAATGGGGCTCCAAGTGCCATGGTCGTTGTCTGTTGCAGATCCATCCTGTCAAGCCTTCTCTGCCTCAGTCGCTGTCGGGACTGCCTCCCCATTTTGCTCAGTATGCAGATGTTTTCAGCAAAAAGGATTCTGAGACGCTGCCTCCACATCGCACCTATGACTGCCCCATTGAACTGGTTCCTAATGCCTCTCTTCCCCGTGGACGGGTATATCCTCGCTCCTTGCCTGAGTCTCTATCCATGTCGGCCTATATAAAGGAGAATCTGGAGAGGGGTTTTATACGAAAGTCTTCCTCCCCGGCCGGGGCTGGATTGTTCTTCGTTAAAAAGAAGGATGGATCCCTTCGTCCCTGCATTGACTACAGGGGCCTCAACCTGATCACAGTCAAGAACAAATACCCGTTGCCACTCATCTCTGAGCTATTTGATCGCATACGAGGGGCCAAAATTTTTTCTAAGCTAGACCTGCGTGGGGCTTACAATCTAGTCCGGATTCGCCGGGGTGACGAATGGAAGACTGCATTTAACACCCGGGACGGGCACTACGAATACCTGGTGATGCCCTTCGGACTGAGTAACGCTGCAGCAGTGTTTCAGGAGTTCGTTAACGATATCTTCCGAGATCTCCTCTATGTCTGTGTTGTTGTTTATCTCGATGATATTTTGATTTTCTCCCCAGATCAGACGACTCATCGGAGGCATGTTCGTCAGGTTCTACTACGATTGAGGGAGAATCATTTATACGCCAAGCTGGAGAAGTGCGTCTTTGAGAAGAGTTCTCTGCCCTTCCTGGGCTACATCATCTCGGATCAAGGCCTCAAGATGGATCCTGAGAAAGTGAATGCTGTCCTGGAGTGGCCACGTCCCCAAGGCTTAAGGGCCATACAGCGGTTCCTGGGATTCGCCAATTTCTACCGGCAGTTTATTCCTAACTTCTCTTCTCTGACGTCTCCCATCTCGACCCTTACCAAGAAGGGTGTGAACGCCAAAGTGTGGACTCCAGAGGCAGAGTCTGCATTTAATAGCCTGAAGAGTGCCTTCACTTCAGCCTCGATCCTCCATCATCCTGACGTATCTCGGCAGTTCTCACTGGAAGTGGACGCTTCCTCTGTCGGTGCAGGTGCACTTCTGTTCCAGAGAAGCTCCAAAGGAAAGGCAGTAGTATGTGGCTACTACTCTAGACTGTTTTCTTCTGCTGAGCGCAATTACTCCATTGGAGATCGGGAGCTGCTGGCCATCAAATTGGCTCTGGAGGAGTGGAGACATCTTCTGGAGGGCGCTGCTCACCCCATCCTGATCTTCACCGACCACAAGAACCTCACTTACCTTCAGTCCGCTCAAAGACTTAATCCTCGTCAAGCCAGGTGGTCGCTGTTCTTCACCGGTTTTCTGTTTGCGCTCCGCTACCGTCACGCGGACAAGAATGTGAGGGCCGATGCCCTGTCCAGATCGTTTGAGATGGAAGACACGGTGGAGTCCCTCCAGACCATCATAGACCCGTCCTGCATCATCACTGCTAATCCTCTGCAGGTTAGAGACATCCCTCCTGGGAGGACTTTTGTTCGGTTGGCGGACAGGAGAAGAATTCTCCGCTGGGGACATAGTTCTAAACTTGCTGGGCACGCCGGTGTCCGTAAAACCCGAGACCTGATTGCTCGTCACTTCTGGTGGTCCACGCTACCTAAGGATGTTCTGGACTTTGTTCTTGCATGGTGTGTGCCTCTAACAAAGTGACTCACTCCAAGCCTGCCGGCCTGCTTCAACCTCTGCCTGTACCCAATGCCCCCTGGCAGCACATTGCGATGGACTTCGTCACAGACCTTCCCCCCTCAGCAGGATGTAACACTGTCTGGGTGGTGGTGGACCGGTTCTCTAAGATGGCTCATTTTATCCCGCTGACCGGCCTACCTTCTGCTCCTCGTCTGGCAAGTCTCTTCATTCAGCACATCTTCCGCCTGCATGGCTTGCCTCTTCACATTGTGTCCGACCGGGGGGTTCAGTTTACCTCTAAGTTCTGGAGAGCCCTCTGTAAACTCCTGGATGTGAGATTGGACTTTTCCTCTGCCTATCACCCCCAGTCCAATGGGCAAGTTGAGAGGATCAACCAGATCATGGAAAATTATCTCCGCCATGTCATCTCTTCACAGCACGATAACTGGGTACAGCTTCTACCATGGGCCGAATTTTCTTACAACAACACACAAGTGAGTCCACCACTTCCACTCCGTTTCACATCGTGTACAGTCAACATCCCAGAGTCCCTCTTCCTGTGTCGACTTCATCTCAGGTTCCCGCTGCTGACTCTGCATATGGGGACTTCCTGCAAATCAGGCAACAGACCCGGTCCTGTATTTTGCTGGCAGTAGATCGCATGAAGCGAAAGGCAGATACTAAGAGAAGAGAGCCGCCTCAGTATCTTCCGGGGACTAAAGTCTGGCTGTCCTCTCGGAACATTCGCTTGAAGGTGCCCTCATACAAGTTCGCTCCCAGGTTCCTTGGACCATTCAAGGTCCTGCAGCAGATCAACCCTGTCGCCTACAAGCTTCGGCTGCCTCCTACCCTCAGGATTCCCAACTCCTTCCACGTCTCCCTCCTGAAGCCTGTGATCCTAAACCGCTATTCCAAGACTCCGAGCCCTGCGGTTGCTCCCAGCGGCTCCTCGGACATCTTTGAGGTAAAGGAGATCTTGGACACCAAGAGAGTGAGAGGAAAGACCTTGTATTTCGTGGATTGGAGGGGGTTTGGTCCCGAAGAGAGGTCCTGGGAGCCAGAGGAGAACCTCAATGCCCCTACTCTTCTAAAGAAGTTTCTCTCTCGCTCCGGTCCCAAGAAGAGGGGGCGTAAGAGGGGGGATACTGTAATGTCCGCGGCTGCGGGCTGTCAGCTCCAGCCTCCCGCTGACAGCCGCAGCCACGAGTCGGCAAGCGCTGGCCCCAGCCTCCTCCTCAAGAGATGCCAGCGCTTGCATCCACTCACCTCTGCCGGAGCCCGCAGGGTGCGCGCGCACGCTCGTCACCGCTCTTAAAGGGGCAGCGCGCGCACCAGACATCTTGAACGACCTTTGACCCGTGAGTACCCTGGGCTATAAGAGGGGTCCAGCCCCCTAGTTCGATGCCTGAGCGTTGTTAGTTTTCCCAGTCTGTCTTGCAAATGGTCCCTTAGTGTTTCCCGTTCCCGTTCCTGTTGTTACCCGTACCATGTTCCCCGTTCCTGTTTCCCGTGCTTTGCCCTAGTATCAAGTCGTGCCACATCCTGTGTCATCTGCCACGTCCTGTGTCATCTGCCGCGTCTAGAGGAATCCGCCACGTCCTGTGTCTTCTGCCACGTCCGGAGGAATCCGCCACGTCCTGTGTCATCTGCCACATCCGGAGGAATCCGCCACGTCCTGTGTTATCTGACACGTCCGGAGGAATCCGCCACGTCCTGTGTTATCTGCCACGTCCGGAGGAATCCGCCACGTCTGGCGCAACTTGCGGCTCCTGTGTCATCCGCCACGTTTGGCGCCATCTGCTGCACCCATCTCATCTGTGCCACCATCTGGACTATTCAGGTACCCTTGTGCGGAACATTGTATTTCTGGGGTGTCCTGTTGTTTGGCCAGCTGCCTCCCCGCTGCGGCGGTACGGCCTACTAACCCGCTCTGTGACAATATATATATATATATATATATATATATATATATATATATATATATATATATATATATAAAACACTTTTTCTACTCGATACTTTCTACATAGTGTATGTCATTGTGGAAGTGGTAGCTGTGCTTTCTGTATTGATCATAAAACCATTCTGATTCTGCTAAATGTTACAATACAGCATGTTGTTCCCTTGTAAATTGAGCTGCTATAGCTACAGTGTAAAAAAATTATGTAATAATGACTCCCTCTATTCTGAGACGTGTAATAAAAACTTAGCATAAAACACTGTAACTCAATATTATTAAAATTGTATAAAATTTCAAAAGTTGCTGAACATGTGACAGCCCCCAAAATGTATTAACATGGGCACACTTAAAAGGTGTTGTACATACCAAAAGCAGTTCAAGAGTGAATGGCAAGAGGGTAAACGGGGTTTTACACTGGGTGATAATTGCCCTGTGTAAACAGGGCAGCGATCAGCAAATGAACGAGCAAACGCTCGAAATCTTCTGGTCATATAGTTTTAAAAATTAAAATATTATCGTTGTCAGCAGAACATCTCCCTGTGTAAACAGGGAGATGCACTGCCGACATGATAATAACGTATGGGGAAGAGCGATCGGAGTCCCCATCCATAGCACCGTGTGACAGGAGCAAACGAGTGCCAATCAACAATGTCTCGTTGATTGGCGCTCGCTGCACCGGCTGATCAACCGGTGTAAAAGGGCCTTAAAGTAATCAGCGTAATGGTGGGGGAGGAAATTGATCTGGTTATGGGGAACTGCACTGTATAGTAAAATTTATCAGGTCACCTAATGTTAATATTTATCTGGGCACTTCTGTGTGTCACGATTCTGGGGTATGTGGACCCACTAGGCCGCTCCGCCATAGTGGTGTGGCAGCTAGCCAAACAACAGTCAATGGAAAGTCTTAGCATAAGATTACCTGTGTGAGAGTCCAGACAGACACGAGATGTAGCAGACACTTTGGCACAGATGATTCTTGGCACAGATGACGCTTGGCATGGCAGATGACACTTGACGTGGCAGAAGACACTGGACGTGGCAGAAGACACTGGACGTGGCAGAAGACACTGGACATGGCAGATGACACTGGACATGGAAGATGACACTGGACATGGCAGATGACACAGGACATGGCAGATGACACTGGATGTGCCAGATGAAACAAACACAACTCCAACACTTGACTTCAGCTCAGGAACAAGCACAGTTACAGGATACAGGATAGGGGAAGCAGGATGTTAGGGATCTGCCAGGTACTTCATCTAGGTATACTCCTGGGATTAATCAATCCACACCTGAGGCCAGACCTGTTCGACTGACACCATCTCCCACCAACCAGGGTGGCAGGCTCAGGAGTGGGAGAGCCTATCGCGGCCTGGTCTGTCGGAGTTAGCTCCGCCCCCTGTCCTTTATTACCTGCCCTGTTCTCTCCCTCAGTGCTTGTAATTCTTTTGGATTCCTGGCCCCACTGCTGCTTGCTCCAGCCTGCTTCTGCCGTGCTTCTGCCTTGCTGCAGTTCTGCTTGTCCTGCTTTGCTTTGCCCCTGGCTTGCTTCTGTCTCCTTGCCCGCTTGGGTGTACTCACTTCGTCCTGGTCCTGACTGTCCGTTCGCCGCTCCGTTTCCTCGTGGCGTTCCGTGGCTACTGCCCCTTCCCTTGCATGTTCCCTGTTTGTTTCCCTGTGCACTTAGACAGCGTAGGGACCGCCGCCCAGTTGTACCTCGTCGCCTAGGGCGGGTCGTTGCAAGTAGGCAGGGACAGGGCGGTGGGTAGATTAGGGCTCACTTTCCCTTCACCTCCTTCCGGCCATTACATAATTACAAGCCCTTACCTAGTCTACCATTTCTCCTACGCTGACGCTATCATGGACCCCCTTGAGACCCTGGCCCAGCAGATGCAGGGCCTCTCCCTACAGGTCCAAGCCCTGGCCCAAAGGGTCAATCAGGGTGACGCTGCTTTAGTAGTACCCCTCACCTCACCTCTAGAACCCGACCTCAAGTTACCTGACCGGTTCTCAGGGGACCGTAAGACGTTTCTCTCCTTCCGGGAGAGTTGCAGACTGTATTTCCGCCTAAAGCCCCACTCCACAGGTTCCGAGAACCAGCGGGTGGGTATCATTATATCCCGACTCCAGGAAGGGCCCCAAGAGTGGGCCTTCTCCTTGGCTCCTGACGCCCCTGAACTTTCCTCTGTTGATCGTTTTTTCTCTGCCCTCGGCCTCATTTACGACGAGACTGACAGGACTGCCTTAGCCGAGAGTCAGCTGGTGACCTTACGTCAGGGTAGGAGACCGGTTGAGGAATACTGTTCTGATTTTAGGAAGTGGTGCGTAGCTTCTCAGTGGAACGATCCGGCCCTAAGGTGCCAGTTTAGGTTAGGATTATCTGACGCCCTGAAGGATCTGCTGGTTAACTACCCCTCGTCTGACTCCCTTGACCAGGTTATGGCCCTAGCAGTACGACTTGACCGACGTCTCAGGGAACGTCAGCTAGAACGCTTCAGTGTGCTCCCCTCTGACTTTTCTGCGATCCCCCCCGAGGTCCCGTCTCCTCGCCCCTCCACGGAGGACTCGGAGGTACCTATGCAACTCGGGGCCTCCATGTCCCCTCGACAACGTAGGGAGTTTCGCAGAATGAATGGTCTCTGCTTCTACTGTGGGGACGACAAGCATCTACTGAACACCTGTCCCAGGCGCAAGAATAAGAAGCCGGAAAACTTCCGCGCCTAAGTGATCATCGGGGAGGTCACTTGGGCGCACAGGTATTTCCCGTTAATGTGAAACGCAATAAAATTTTGCTTCCCTTTCAGGTCTCGTTTGGTGGTCGGTCTGCCACGGGCAGTGCTTTCGTGGATTCAGGGTCATCTGCTAATATCATGTCTGCGGAATTTGCTATGTCTCTAAAGATGCCTTGTATTGATTTACCTTATCCTATCCCTGTAGTAGGAATCGACTCTACTCCCCTTGCTAATGGTTATTTTATTCAGCATACTCCTGTTTTTGAACTCCTTGTTGGCTCCATGCATTTGGAGCAGTGCTCTGTACTGGTGATGCAGGGATTATCGTCTGATCTGGTTTTAGGCCTTCCCTGGTTGCAGTTGCATAATCCCTCGTTTGATTGGAATACTGGGGATCTCACCAAATGGGGTAATGAATGTCTTATGTCATGTCTTTCTGTTAACTCTATTTCTCCCCGGGAGGAGGTAAACACGCTTCCTGAGTTTGTTCAGGACTTCGCCGATGTGTTTTCTAAGGAGGCCTCCGAGGTGTTGCCCCCCCCATAGAGATTACGATTGCGCTATCGATTTGGTGCATGGTGCCAAGCTTCCTAAGGGTAGGATATTTAATCTTTCATGTCCTGAACGTGAAGCCATGAGGGTGTATATCCAAGAATGCCTGGCCAAGGGTTTCATTCGCCCCTCGACTTCTCCTGTAGGTGCTGGCTTCTTCTTCGTGGGGAAGAAGGATGGTGGTCTTAGGCCGTGCATTGATTATCGTAACCTGAATAAGGTCACCGTAAGGAACCAGTACCCACTTCCTTTGATTCCGGATCTTTTTAATCAGGTTCAGGGAGCCCAATGGTTTTCTAAGTTCGATCTACGGGGGGCATATAACCTTATCCGCATCAAAGAGGGGGATGAGTGGAAAACTGCGTTCAACACACCCGAGGGTCATTTCGAATACCTGGTCATGCCCTTTGGGTTGTGTAATGCCCCTGCTGTCTTCCAGAATTTTATTAATGAAATCCTGAGAGAGTACCTGGGTAATTTTCTTGTTGTGTACCTTGATGACATACTGGTGTTTTCCAAGGACTGGTCCTCCCACGTGGAGCATGTCAGGAAGGTGCTCCAGGTCCTTCGGGAGAATAATCTGTTTGCTAAGACTGAAAAATGTGTCTTTGGGGTACAGGAGATACCATTTTTAGGGCAAATCCTCACTCCCCATGAATTCCGCATGGACCCTGCCAAGGTTCAGGCTGTGGCGGAATGGGTCCAACCTGCCTCCCTTAAGGCGTTACAGTGTTTTTTAGGGTTCGCCAACTATTACAGGAGATTTATTGCCAACTTCTCGGTCGTCGCTAAGCCTCTTACGGACCTTACCCGCAAGGGTGCTGATGTCCTCCATTGGCCCCCTGAGGCCGTCCTGGCCTTTGAGACCCTCAAGAAGTGCTTTATCTCGGCCCCCGTGCTGATTCAGCCCAACCAAGAGGAGCCATTTATTGTGGAGGTTGACGCATCCGAGGTCGGAGTGGGGGCCGTCTTGTCCCAGGGTACCAGCTCCCTCACCCATCTCCGCCCCTGTGCTTACTTCTCTAGGAAGTTTTCACCCACGGAGAGTAACTATGATATTGGCAACCGCGAACTTCTAGCCATTAAATGGGCTTTTGAGGAGTGGCGGCACTTCCTGGAGGGGGCCAGACACCAGGTAACGGTCCTTACGGATCACAAGAATCTGGTTTTCCTAGAATCGGCCCGGAGGCTTAATCCTAGACAAGCTCGGTGGGCACTATTCTTTACCAGATTTAATTTCTTGGTTACCTATAGGGCTGGGTCCAAGAATATTAAGGCTGATGCTCTGTCACGTAGTTTCATGGCCAATCCTCCTTCTGAGAAGGATCCTGCTTGTATTTTACCCCCTGGTATAATCGTCTCTGCCACGGATTCTGATTTAGCTTCTGATATTGCGGCTGATCAGGGTGCAGCTCCCGGGAACGTCCCTGGGGACAAACTGTTTGTTCCCCTGCAATACCGGCTGAGGGTACTCAGGGAAAACCATGACTCCGCTCTATCTGGTCATCCTGGCATCTTGGGCACCAAACACCTCATTACCAGAAACTATTGGTGGCCTGGGTTGCCTAAAGACGTTAGGGCTTACGTCGCCGCTTGTGAGGTTTGCGCTAGGTCCAAAACCCCTAGGTCCCGACCTGCGGGCCTACTACGTTCCTTGCCCATTCCCCAGAGACCTTGGACCCATATCTCCATGGATTTTATCACCGATTTGCCTCCATCTCAGGGCAAGTCGGTGGTGTGGGTGGTAGTCGACCGCTTCAGCAAGATGTGCCACTTTGTGCCCCTTAAGAAGCTACCTAACGCCAAGACGTTAGCTTATTTGTTTGTGAAACACATCCTGCGTCTCCATGGGGCCCCAGTCAATATCGTTTCTGACAGAGGGGTACAATTTGTTTCCTTATTTTGGAGAGCTTTTTGTAAAAAGTTGGAGATTGATCTGTCCTTCTCCTCCGCCTTCCATCCCGAAACTAATGGCCAAACGGAAAGGACCAACCAATCCCTGGAACAATATTTACGATGTTTCATCTCTGACTGTCAATTCGATTGGGTCTCATTCCTTCCCCTTGCTGAATTTTCCTTGAATAACCGGGTCAGTAACTCGTCAGGGGTCTCCCCGTTTTTCTGTAATTTTGGGTTTAACCCAAGATTCTCCTCCGTCTCCCCTGGTTGTTCCAATAATCCTGAGGTAGAGGATGTTCATCGGGAACTGTGCACTGTCTGGGCCCAGGTTCAGAAGAACCTAGAGGCGTCCCAGAGCGCACAAAAGATTCAGGCGGATAGTAGACGTTCTGCTAACCCCCGTTTGTCGTCGGGGATTTGGTCTGGTTGTCGTCCAGGAACTTGCGCCTTAAGGTCCCGTCCACGAAGTTTGCTCCCCGATTTATTGGACCTTATAAGATCATTGAAGTCCTCAACCCTGTATCCTTCCGTCTGGAGCTCCCCCCATCATTTCGCATACATGACGTCTTCCATGCCTCCCTCCTTAAACGCTGCTCCCCGTCCTGGTCCCCCTCGAGGATACCTCCTGTTCCCGTTCTCACCCCTGAGGGGGTGGAATTCGAGGTGGCCAAGATTATGGACAGTAGGATGGTCCAGGGCTCCCTCCAGTACCTGGTCCATTGGAGAGGATACGGGCCGGAGGAGAGGACTTGGGTACCTGCCCGTGATGTTCACGCTGGGGTATTGATCAGGAGGTTCCACCTTCTCTTCCCCACTAAACCGGGTCCCCTTAGTAAGGGTCCGGTGGCCCCTCATAAAAGGGGGAGTACTGTTAGGGATCTGCCAGGTACTTCATCTAGGTATACTCCTGGGATTAATCAATCCACACCTGAGGCCAGACCTGTTCGACTGACACCATCTCCCACCAACCAGGGTGGCAGGCTCAGGAGTGGGAGAGCCTATCGCGGCCTGGTCTGTCGGAGTTAGCTCCGCCCCCTGTCCTTTATTACCTGCCCTGTTCTCTCCCTCAGTGCTTGTAATTCTTTTGGATTCCTGGCCCCACTGCTGCTTGCTCCAGCCTGCTTCTGCCGTGCTTCTGCCTTGCTGCAGTTCTGCTTGTCCTGCTTTGCTTTGCCCCTGGCTTGCTTCTGTCTCCTTGCCCGCTTGGGTGTACTCACTTCGTCCTGGTCCTGACTGTCCGTTCGCCGCTCCGTTTCCTCGTGGCGTTCCGTGGCTACTGCCCCTTCCCTTGCATGTTCCCTGTTTGTTTCCCTGTGCACTTAGACAGCGTAGGGACCGCCGCCCAGTTGTACCTCGTCGCCTAGGGCGGGTCGTTGCAAGTAGGCAGGGACAGGGCGGTGGGTAGATTAGGGCTCACTTTCCCTTCACCTCCTTCCGGCCATTACACAGGATACGGAAACACTGGGAACAGTGTACAACTAAGGGACCATTTGCTTGACTAACATGGGAAGACAACAACAACGATCAGGCACAGGAAGGAGGGCAGGGCAGACTTATATAGGACAGGATGCACAGAGATAGGCTGGTGAAGATTCTACTGGTGCGCCCACTGGCCTTTCAAGAGGACACCGGGGCGCGTATGCACCCTATGGGAGCGAGCAGAGGACGGGAGCAGTACATGGCGGCGTCCTTGAGGAGGAGGACGCCGGCACACAGGTAACAGCTGCTGGCAGGTGCTAGGAGAAGCCGGATAGTGGCGAATGGCGGCCGCCAGCACTACACTGTGCACTATGAAATTATCTTGACAAAGTATATGTTATATATCAGGATCTTATAGGGTGCTATTCACTGTATCTGTGTAGTTTGTGAATCTGTCCAGTTACAGTATGCACTACTGGACACTGTGTGGGACTGCATGGTTTCTGTCTGGTATTATATGGGCAATAATGTACTATTTATCTATGCACTGAATAAAGATTATTTGGGGGCTGTAAATATTATTGGTTTGACCATAACTAGGAAAGACTGGGCCCCATGGCAAACTTGTGACTGGACCCCCTCACCACTGGGTGCCATACACAGCCCCCCTTGTAGACAGTGCCCCCTGTAGATTGTGCCATACAGCCCCCCCCTGTAGACAGTGCTATACAGCCCCCCTGTAGACAGTGCTATTTAGCCCCCTGTACATAGTGAGCTACAGCCCTCCCTGTGTAGAGTGCCCCCCATCTCTTGTAAATAGTGCCATACAGCCCCCCTGTAGATAGTGCCCCCACCTCTCACTTGTAGATAGCGTCATAGAGCCCCCCCCTGTAGATAGCGCTATACAGCCCCCTCTAGATAGAGCCATACAGCCCTTCCCTGTAGATAGTGCCCCCAAACAAATAAAACAAAAAAACATTATACTCAGCTAGGCCGCGTCTCCGCGATGAACGTAGCTGCTCAAAGGAATCAATGCCGACGGGATCCTTGCGTAGGCCGGCGTGATCCAGTGACGTTATCACTCCGGCCTGCGCAGGGATCCGGTCTCTGCGCCTGACAGGCTGCAGGCCTGCAGCCTAGTAAATGCCAAAGTAGGGAGATACCTCCCTGCTCTGTCATAGTGTTCAATAGTAAAATTAAAAAACTCTTCCAGCTCACTGGTATCCAGTGTCTTCAGGGATCCAGGGTACGGACCTCGTCCTGGCCCAGGCGTCTCCCATAGTAGCAAAAAAACAGGTATGATCCAGCACTTTGTGAAGAAATTTCAGGACTTTATTTTATAAACATTAAAAATCCACACAGCACATAAAGTCAAAGGACCAGTACGCTTATGCATTTCAAACGCCAACTGCGTTCTAAGTCATAGCACCTGGTCAAAGAAACAACATACCATCTCAAGTGGATCAGCACCAATCACAGTGTAACAGCTATAATATCAGCTTAGTGTTAAAGTAATTTTATAAAATCTAAATACATATTACAAGGAAATTACAGCTGTAAAATCAATAGTACATTGAACAAGACACCTATAGCTGGCTAAAGCGAAGTAATATAAATCAATATAATGTTTGTCAGCAAATGCCGCACCCAAAAACTGCATAATGTGAACAGCGAAAGAGCAGTTTGTTGTGGTGACACCTATGGATCAGTTGGGGAAACTACTTTGAGTTTGAATGCACATCCACATTAAAAAAAATGATGTCAGTGAATGTCCCACTCCATGATTGCGTTACATGCACAGAATTTTTTAGTTTTTTTTTAAATAATAATTTAAATACATTTGATCATTTGCATCTTAGCACATGTACATGGGGGAAAAAAAGAGGGGGGGGGAGAAAATTTAGCACCCAGGCACCATGATGTCAAATTCACATCCAAATGTCACATATCAGGGAATAATGACCGCAGACACGTTGGACAATCCATACACAGATGTAAAGGACAGTAGAACACATGGTGCCCTGCTGGTCAAGGTAGTGTACCTATTAATAATGGAACATAATTTCCATTTTTAAATTAAGGCCTGCAGGGTATCTGTTCAAATAAAATATCCAAAATGCCTCCATATCAAGAAGGATTCGCTTTAGATCACCTCCCCTTACTGGTTTCCTGGTCTTTTCTATAGCATATACCTTAAAACAATTTGTTGTGCCCCCATGTACAGGAATTAAATGTTTAGATGCACTGGAAATGTTTAGATCCCTAGCATTGGATATGTCCCCTAAGTGTTCTAAAATTCGGACTTTTTTCTAGAGGTACATCCTACATAGTATTTGTTGCAATCGGTGCATTGTATGATATATATAACAAAGTCACTATTGCAATTTATATATTCATTAATGGGGTAAGACGCGGAGTTATCTGTATTGGAAAAGGACTTGCATGGAGTTGCAAAAGTACACATTTTACAAGGATGGGAGCCACATCTGAAAAAACCTTTGTGATGCAGCCATGTATGGCCAGATTTTGGAGTAGTAAATAAGCTAGGAGATAAAAAGTTTTCCAGCATTGGAGGCCTCCTGGAAACCACCCGACATCTGTGTTCCAAGATGGTTTCTAATTTTTCATCTTCGTATAAAAGAGGTAAATATTTCATAACATTATGTTTGATGTCCGAAAATTGCTCACTGTGTTGTAACACTAAAGTGGGCTTTTTGGGGTATTGGATCCTCTCTTGGTCTATGTTCCGCAATATGTTTAGCTCTACTGAGCAGCTAGTTAGTATACCCCCTTGCTCTCAGACTGTTGTGAATATGAACTGATTCAGATTGAAAAGCTGCCTGGATGCTATAGTTCCTCTTAGCCCTCACAAGTTCCCCCACTGGGACCGATTTGAGGGTATGTTCCGGTTGCACATTTTTGGCATGTAATATTGTATTGCCAGCAGTTTCCTTGCGGAACGTGGATGTGGCAATATTTCTGCCTTCTATATCTTCCAATATCAAATCAAAAAAATAAATAGTTGATCTATGACAATGGTGGGTAAACCGTAGATTATATGGATTATAATTGATATGATCGATGAAATCAGCTATGGCAGATACATTTCCCTGCCAAATTAAGAGGAGATCGTCTATGTATCTTCCATACCAATGAATTCTACCACAAAAAGGAATATGAACTGTAAAGATAGTGAGCTCCTCCCATCATGACATCACTAAATTGGCCAGGGACGGGGAATATTTTGCCCCCATGGATACTCCCTGTATCTGAAGGTAGAATTGATTATTGAAACAGAAAAAATTGTGTCATTAAAAAAGTGGTAACCAGTTTAATAAATTCCTGAAGGTCTCCTGTATATGGGCTATAGTGTGTTAGATGATGATCCAGTGCTTGTAAGGCTACATTGTGGGGAAAAGAAGTGTATAAGGACACTACATCACAACTGACCCAGGTACAATCCTTTGACCATTTCTTGTTATGAACACCTCTCAGTAAATCCCTAGTATCCTGGGGTTCTCGGAACGAGAGGCTGAAGAAGGCTCATTCACACAGCCTCTCACTGAGGGAACCTATACCGGAGACAATCGGTCCCATAGGTGGGGGAAACTCCTTTTTGTGTGTTTTTGGCAAAGCATGTAATATGAGTATTACAGGATTCTCTCTACAGAGATAATCCTTCTCCTTTTGTGTAATGACCCCCAATGCAAGGCCTTCTGAAACTAGGTGTGTGAGTTATTGCTGGAATTTTGAGGTAGGATTAATGGGTAATTTGCAATAAGTGTTGACATCTTTAAACATATTTTCCACTTGAGTACAGTAAAATTTACTACTCATAATAACAACAGTGTCCCCCTTATCAGACATTTTTATGATGCTGTCCCTAGTATTTTGTAGCTATGTTAAGGCACGTCGTTGACTAATGGTAAGATTGTTGTTTTCCATTTTCATTTTATTCACATCATAAATCTTTTTTAGATCTCGTTCCACCAATGTCTGGAATTTATCCATGATCTGCATTCTTGAAGACACAGAATAAAAATATAGGTTGGATCTTGTTTAGATTTGATAGACACATGAGTACTAGCTGTTCTTGGAAGTCCATGTCCTTATATTAATTTAAAGTCCACTTCGACTGTTGACATTCTATAGGTGTCATCAGATGTAAAAAAAAATACATTTCATTGTTAGACTTCTTATAAATTTGTTTATGTCCATCAGGGTGGAAAACATGTCAAAAATTTTTGCTGGCACAAAACTCAAACCTAAAGACAAGACCTTAATTTGTTCAGCAGTGAGTAACTTGTCAGAAAGGTTGAGAACATCTAGAGTACTAGGTTTCATTGTCGATTCCTCAAGCGTCGTGTGGTGGTAGGCAAAGTTATTTTTGTGCTTCCTGCACCCCCCCCCTCCTCCTTCGTTTTTTTGCAAATGGTCACCTTTGGGATTTTTAAAATAGGAAGGATTGTTACCGGAGTTATTGCCGGCTCCTACAATCTCTAAACCAGGGGTCTCAAGCACGCGGCCCGCGGGGCTGTCATCTGCGGCCCGCGGGACACAGAGCCGCTAGTATAGGCTCTGCTCAGGGACTCTGTGGAATTCTCTGATATCGCTGTCCATATATGGACAGTGTTATCAGGGTCTTCCCCAGAGCGGAGTCCCGAGCAGAACGCTAGTATAGGCTCTGCTCCAGGACTCTGTGGAATCCCCTGACATCGCTGTCCACATATGGGCAGTGAGGTCTGGGGCTTTCCCAGAGCTGGAGTCCCAGGCAGAGTGCTAGTATAGGCTCTGCTCCGGGACTCTGGGGAAGCCTCTGACATCGCTGTCCATACATCAACAGTGATGTCACGGTCTTCACCAAAGCAGGAGTCCCAGTGATGTCAGGAGCACAGCTGGAGTCCCACCAAGAGCCTACTAGCGCTCTACCCGGGACTCCAGCTCTGGGGTTGCCCCTGACATCCATGTCCATATATGGACAGTAATGTCAGGAGCAGAGCTGGAATCCCAGGCAGAGGACTCTGTGGCACTATCTACAGAGGACTCTGTGGCACTATCTACAGAGGACTCTGTGGCACTATCTAAAAAGGGGCTCCCCAATCTTGACATGTGTGTCTGCCAAACACTGCCAACTGAGCCGCTGTACTGCATTTAACGACACTTAAACTGGAGAACTGGATTGTTGAAATAAGCACGTGGAGAATTCTCTCAAATTTTAAACCTAGCGGTATTGTAATATTAATGTAGTATTATTATAGTAGTTCAAATAACTAATTGATTAACAATAATTTTGTATTGTATCAAATTTGAAAGTAATGCGGCCCGTCACCTTCCCATTTTTTCTATATGTGGCCCACTTACCCGGCCGAGTTTGAGACCCCTCCTCTAAACCATCAGTAAGTGCTTTTGAGGACTCTGGATCGGAGGAACTAAAGCTCACATGTTATTTGCCAAGCGATCATTTGTTTTCTTTTCTTTAAAATGGATCTCGGTATAGTATTAATCTCATCTCTCCTACCCCTTTCATATACTTGATTATTGGCATTATCGTGACAATCACGCTGGAATTCGGTTTTTTTTTGTTGCGGTTATGCCAGTTCTCCAGTTTAGCTATATTATCCTTAAGATTTTGGTGTAAATCATCATATTTCGCATGATCCATGAACGTCTCAAAGGATAATTTGATGGTGGTCATTTCAATCTGAATCTCCTTAAATTTTTGTTCCTCGTATCTGACAATCAGTCGCATCAGGCTTATGGAACAGATGGTTAATAATTCGTTCCATTCCTCTACAAATTTCTCACAATATATGTTTGTAGATATCTTTTGAGCCGGAGCCCCCTAGGGATCATGTCCTTCTGTATATAGGTATGGAGTTTGGTAAGATCCCACCAAATTTTGGTTTCATGTATCATTAATTTCTCCAATGTATACATCCGATCTTTTCAAATCCAGCTGTGTTTGGCTAGTCAAATCATCATTTGCAAACACCAAAGCTGCTTTCTCTTGCCTGGTGCGGCAGTTGCTGGTCGTCATTATTTCGTTAGCCAGCTAATAGCAGATTAAAAAAAACTTTAGTGCTGGGTGGAAAGTGATAAATTCATAGAGCTTTACAATTGCAACAATTATTCGTATGCATTAAAATATGCAGTTAGGTCCAAAAGTATTTGAACAGTGACACAATTTTCATAATTTAGCGTCTGTACACCACCACAATGGTTTTGAAACAAAGAAATCAAGATCTGATTGAAGTGTAAACTTTCATCTTTATTTCAAGGGGTTCAATAAAAATGGCATTAATCGTTTGGGAATCACAGCCATATTTTACATAGTCCCTCCAATTTCCCAGGCTCCAAAGTAATTGGACAATTGACTGATAAGGTAGTTTTGACAATTCACTGATAGGAAATTGTCTAGATACACATTTAAATCCTGTTTCAGGATTTTCCATGATACAAGGAATAGAAAGCGTTAACAGAACGGCAAGAGGTGGAGATCACAGATGTAAATTATTGAATTGGGGGGCTTTTTGTATTTTTCCTTAGGAACCAGACAACCACGAGGTTGTATATAAGACAGGATATTATATATCATTATTGACAGAATATTTTAGTCTTTTTGGTACTTAGTATATAGACATATATATAGACATATAGTTTTAATTAGTATGCTTACAGTTTTGTGATGTCACTAATTGATCCATGTGTATTATTGGCTCGTATTTCAATAATGTGCTGTATTTATATGTATTTATATGCACCTTATGAAGCTTGAAACGCATAGGGTTTTTTTTGTCTTTATATGCATGTGAATAATAAATTCTGGATTTTATGGTTACTCACTGTGCTGGATGCAGGGCGGCCATCAGGGCAGTACGGCTGGTACTGCCGTCAGGGGCTCGGCCACAATGATAAAAAAAGGGGCCCGTCCGCTTCTCAGCTACTTTGCACATTTGCATGAGGGCCCCAGCTTTAGTTACTTGGGGAGAAAGGAACGGACCCTGCAATGTAATAGGGCCCGTTCCTTACTCTGAAATAACTAACGCTGGGGCCCTGAGAGGACTTACAAAAGAGGAAGATGCAGCATGAGAAGCAGAAGCACCGTGTGGAGAGAGCCGCATACCAGACACGTCCTTCTCTACGCAGCCGACTGGACCTGCACGCTGGTAAGTGCTTCCACCCTTTCCATCCTACTTCCCACCCCTCCTGACCCCACTTGAAGAATATATAAAGTACAGTATGTTAAAAAATATATATATAGCTTCCCTAGCGGGTTTTTTGCTGCGATTTTCGTAATTTTCAGCAAAACCGCATGATTCATGCCACAATTACGAGAAATGCATAAAAAATATATGAAACATGGTAAAACAGTACTGTTAGGCTATAGTCAAAGTGCGGTAAAATCACGTTTTTGTTGCGATTTTGCAAAAAAAATTGATTTGACCGCATTGTGTAAATAGACTAAGGCCTTATTCAGCCGGCTGTGCTCTGTTCGTTTTATATGGACCGTGTATCGGCCATATTTCCCGGACCGAACACAGTTCAATGTGCCGGGCTCCTAGCAACATAGTTATTTATGACGCTAGGTGTCCCTGTCTCTCTGCGGGAAAACTGTCCCATACTGTAATCATGGACAGTATTCCCGCGGAGAGACAGGGACTCCTAGCGTCATAGATAACTATGTCGCTAGGAGCCCGGCACCCTGAACTGTGGTCAGTCTGGGAAATATACAGCCGACATACGGTCCGTATATCACAGAGCGAACACGGACATTTCAATAAGGCCAGCTCAGAAGTGGTGGATTTGCCTCCTATTTCTGGTGCGGATTGCGCACTGAAAATTCACTACAAATGTTCATGGACGTGTGCGAAATCGGTCCTTAATAATGGCCATTTTTGACTGCCAATTTGCACTCGTGTGGGACCCTTTCTCACGGATCCCTCATAGACTTGAGTCTATTGAGTGATCTGTAAAAACGGACATAAATAAGACATGTCCTATTTTTTGGGGTCCTTCACACGGTCTGTTAAACCGTGTGAATAGCCCCATAGAAATACCATGCAACCATGTGAAGGCCGTTAAACGAACGGCCGTAACACGGATATTTAACACGTTCGTCTGAATAAGCCCTAATTCATGTGAATGGGGCTATCAAAACCTCATGCACATGTAGTAGAAAAAAATCTGCATGGAATTTAGGACGTGGTGCTGATTTTTAAATTAGCAGCATGCCTATTATGTTGCATAATTGGAACATATTTTACCCGTTATAATACAAAGGGTTAATTTGCTGGAAATCCCAAGCAAAATCTGTAAAGCTACACGCACATGTTGAAGAATTTGGTGCAGAAAATCTGCATCAAAACCGCAGGTAAAATCCGCACCTAAATGGCTTGTCTACACAGAACGGAATTGCTGCAGAAAATTTGTGCAGCAATTCAGTTGAAAGTAGCAGACTTTCCACTGCTGAAAAAAACGTCCTGCTTTTTTACTGCTGAATATTTTGCGGCATTTTTCTCAATGCTGGGAGATTGAGACAGTGCCTCTGAAAAATGCAGCAATTCAGTCCACATTCTGCAGCAGGAATTGACGTTGCAGTTGGAAAAATACGCAACACAGGTAAATTTCTGGTAGGAAATTTTTATGCAGTGTGTGGATGAGATTTGTTAAATCTCATCCACTTTGCTGCTACCGTATTCTGCTGCATTTTTTTCATCCGCAATTCCGGACGGCAAAAATTCAGCAATTCCGCAACGTGTGGACAAGCTCTAAGGGTTTCCACTGCTGAAAAAAACACACCATTTCCTGCGTTTTTTATGGCAGAAAATGGTGCGTGTTTTGCTACGTTTTTCACAATGTTCGGAGATGGTGACATTTCCTCTGAAAAACGCATCAATTCTGTCCACATTCCGCAGCAGGAATTGACATGCTGCGGTTTGAAAAATACGCACCGCATGTCAATTTCTGCTCTGAATTCTTATGCAGCGTATGGATGAGATTTGTTAAATGTCATCCACTATGCTGCTACTGTATTCTGCTGCGTTTTTACTGTCCAAAATTCCGGGCCGGGAAAAACGTGGCAATTCCGCAGCGTGTGGACGAGCATTCTTAGGTGCGGTTTTTACATTTTTATGTGTAAATACAGTAGGTGCAGGTTTTATGCTTTTGATTTTTTTTAAATTGGTCAGATACAATTTGCAAGCGGAAACGCAAGATAAATTGACACGCTGAAGATTTTAAAATATGCACCGCAAGTCAATTTATATGCAGAGAAAATCTGTGACTTGTACATGAGATTTCTTGAGATCTCATTTATGATTTATTACGCTGCGGATTTGCCGCACGAAAATACATGCGGCAAATCCGCACGTAATATGCATCATGTGCATTTGGCCTAACAGAGTTTTTTTTAACTCACCCTAAGGCCCCGTTCACACATGTTGGATTTGATACGGATTTCAATGACAATCTGCATCACATGCACATGAGGTTTCCGCCACCCAATTCACATGCTCCGAAAAATTTTCCACATGTATTTTTGTCCGCACCATGAAAAGAAATCCAGCACAGCAATAAGTTGCATGCTACTTATTTTGCACTTGATGGAGAGAAAAGATAGGACCACCGGCGCTGCTTGTGGTGAATGATGAGTAATATGGAGGCTTAGACAGGCATCAAGGTGAATACTTTATTGTCAGAGGCTACGCGTTTCAACACCGGACTGGTGTCTTCATCTTTGGCCTGATGAAGACACCAGTCCGGTGTTGAAACGCGTAGCCTCTGACAATAAAGTCTTCACCTTGATGCCTGTCTAATCCTCCATATTACTCATCATTCACCACAAGCAGCGCCGGGGGTCCTATCTTTTCTCTCCATCAAGTCCCAAACTTGACAACAAACTTCGTTTGCTGTGTTATGGACCTGGCAGCAGCTGTAATGCTTTTGTGACACTTACTAGTGTTCATTTGTCAAGGTGAGCATATTCTTATTATTAAGTTGCTCTCCTGTTCCATCTCGCTTTTACTTTGCACTATGGGGCGCCGTGTCTCTTTTTCTATCCCATTTTACTTATTTTGCACGGAAAAGCAGAGGATAAGCCCCTTTGAATGACAATTGGACTAGTTCTTGTGCGGAAATGTTACACACTTGTGGCACATCTGCGGCAGAAATCCAAGGATAAGCCTCTGATTTTTGCTGCGTACAAACACATTGGACTTTAATGGCAATGTAAGAAAATTAGTGCTCCTTATATCCTCGCAAGTGCTTCCCCCCCTCTTAAAGCCTCCTTCACATCGTGTTATTGCCCTACGTTTATCGTAGAGAAAATCGTACACTATAAAACGTACACTATAAACAACGTAGACAAAAATTCATAGCGCTCCATTATGTTCTTTTAGCCTCCGTCGGGCAAGTATATGTCGGTAAACCTTTTTTTTTGAAGGATGAAATAGCATAGTAGACTCTGCTATTCCATACTGAGAGATCCCACAATAAATTTATACCACTGCTGACATTACTATGTGAACAGTGATGTCAGGAGCTTCCCAAGGCCGGAGTCCCCAGACAGAGCATCACAAGTGCTCTGCCCGTGGACTCTGTCCCTGGGGAAGCTCCTGACATCACTGTCCACATGGCTGCCACCAGGGCAGTACTGCTGGTACACGAGTCAAGGGCCCGGCAACCAGGATGAAAAGAAGGGGCCAGTCCGCTACTTTAAGCATTTAATTGAGGGCCCCAACGTTAGTTACTTGGAGAAAGGAACGGACCCTGCAATGTAACAAAGTAACTTACGCTGGGGCCCTGAGAGGGAGACGCTCCATGAGCAGGAAACAGAAGCTTTGTGTCACGTGTGGAGGGAGCCGCCCACAAGACAGTGAGGACGGAGGAAGAAGGAAGAGCTGGAGAGGAGCAGTGCCACGCAGCTCCCCCCTCCTGCCTGCAACTTGTAACTGCTGAGGAACATTCCCCCAGGACAGGTAAGAGGGAACTGTAATGTTATGTGTGGGGGATTCTTTACAAATTGTTTTTGTGGGGGAGGGGGAACTTAACTGTAAATTATATATGTGGGACAGGGGATTTAGTGTAAAAGTTTTGTGGGGGAGGGGACCTAACTGTAAATGCTATATGTGGGAGAGGGGTTTTTGTGGGGTAGGGGGACTTGGCTGTGAATGCTATATGTGGGGGAGAGTGGGACTTGGCTGTGAATGCTATATGTGGGGGAGGGGACTTTTGTGTCAAATGCTATATGTGGGGGAGAGTGGCACTTGGCTATGAATGCTATGTGTGGGGGAGGGGATTTTGTGTAAAATGTTTTTGTGGGGGAGGGTAAGACCTGGCTGTGAATGCTATATGTGGGGAGGGGATTTTGTGTAAAATGCTATATGTTGAGGTTGGTGGGACTTGGCTGTGAATGCTATGTGTGGGGGAGTGGATTTTGTGTAAAACGTTTTTGTGGGGTATGGTGAGACTTGGCTGTGAATGCTATGTGTGGGGGTAGGGATTCATTGTTAATTTTACTTGGGGAGGGGGAACTTAACTGTTAGGCTGAGTTCACACAGGGCGGATACGCTGCGTAAAAGCACGCAGCGTATCCGCCCTGTGCGCCGCAACTGTGGTGCAGTTTTTCACCCGGAATGTCCGCTGCGGAAACTGCAGCATTTAGCCGGCCTGCTAGCAGTTACATGTGATGAAACGTCATCCCAGAAGGCCGCGCTGGAGGGAGGAATAAACCCAGACTCATGTGTAACTATAAGGCTGGGTTCACACACACTATTTACGGACGTAATTCAGGCGATTTAGCCCCGAATTACGTCCGAAAATGCGGCTCAAAAGCGTCGCCAAACATCTGCCCATTCATTTGAATGGGTCTTACGTTGTGCTGTGCCGACGGTCATTTTTTTTTCGCGCCGCTGTAAAAAGGCGGCGCGTAAAAAAGATGCCCGCATCAAAGAAGTGCCTGTCACTTCTTCAGACGTAATTGGAGCCGTTTTCCATGGACTCCATGGAAAAACATCTCCAATTACATTCGTAATGGACACAGCGAAAGACGCCTGCACATGCCATTACGGCTGAAATTACGGAGCTGTTTTCTCCTGAAAACAGCACCGTAATTTCAGCCGTAACCGACGCTGCCGTGTGAACATACCCTAAGATTTTTTATTTTTCTTTAAGAGTTGCATTTTTTTTAATTCAATGGAGAAAAGCCGCAACAAATAAGCAGCAATTCCGCAAATACAATTGACATGCTGCGGAATAAAATTGTGCACCGCAAGTCAATTTCTGAGCGTTTTTACCACTCAGTATTTACGCAGCGTGTGGATGACATTTGTTCTATCTCATCCACTCTGCTGCTACTGTATTTGCTGTGGATTTTTTGCAACTAATTACGTTTCAGAAAAACTGCAGTATTTACGGCACGTGTGAAGTGACCCTAAAGGCCTAATACGGACCGCATGTCGGCCACATTTCAGAGACCGAACACAGTGCAGGGAGAAGGGCTCCTAGCATCATTGTTATGTATGATGCCAGGTGTCCTTGCCTCCCCTGTCCCATGCTGAAAACACGATTACAGTACAGGACAGTTTTCCGGCAGCGAGGCAGGGACTCCTAGCATCGTACATAACTATGATGCCAGGAGCCCGGCTCCCTGCACTTAGTTCGGTCCGGGAAATGCGGCCGACATGCAGTCCGACATATCAGGGGATTCTGTTTAAAGGCTATGTAAACCTTTGAAAACTATTTTTTTAAATAAAAATGTCCATCAGTGTGTTTGGTGCAACTGTGCAATTATATATTATTAAAAATTATTTTTACTATTTCAGATACAGAGGCTTTATATCCTGTATACAGAGCAGCTGTATCTAGTTCTGAGACCTGAATCTGTCAGGTCAACGGGACTGACGTGTTCAGTGACATCGGTCGGATCAAGCTGTTATCGATCACATCTTTGTTTATAACTTAGATGTGATTGGTAAGGCCGGCTTGCCATGTAGCTAAACGCTGCGGAATTTCCGTAACAGAATTCTGTGCGGTAATTGCGCAGCATTTACAGTAGAAGGAGAGAGGATGAGATTTTGTAAATTCAATGGGGATGCAAAACCTGCAACAGAAAGCCAAGTGTTGCAACGTTTGCGGCGTAATCGCAGCGTTTACGCCGCAAAAATTGCAACTCTGGAAAACAAAATAATCATACTTACCCAGAATTACCCAGAAGGCAGTCCTTCTTTCTGCAGTCGAGCCTCCTGGGATGACGTTGCATCCCATGTGACCACTGCAGCCAATCACAGGCTGCAGCGTCACATGGCCTGCAACGTCATCCAGGGAGGCCGGAGCGGACGTCAGAGGAGGGGGTAAGTATGACAGCTTTTTTGCGCAGAGGAATTTCCGTTCGAAAAACCGCACCACAATGTGGTGTGATTTTTCGGACAGAATGTCCTGGGGGTTCCAGGTCGGACACGCTGCGTGATTTTTATGCAGCGTATCCAACTTGTGGGAACCCAGCCTAACAGCTTAATCCCGCGTGCCAGAGACACGCAGGATCCGCTGTCACTGAACCCGTCAGTCCCCCTGACCTGACAGATTCAGGTTTCAGCGCAGGATACAGCTGCTCTGTATACAGGCTATAAAGTAGCTGTATCTGAAAAAGTAAAAATTATTTTGAATAAAATGTAATTGCAAAGTTGCACAAAACACACTGATACACATTTTTCTTAAAAAAAAAGTTTTCAAAGGTGTAGTGGCTGTAGCCTTTAAATTTTTTTGTGGAGAAGGGGGGATTTGACTGTAAATACCATGAGCGTTGGAACTTAGCATATATTCACAAGTTACGGTCATATTGCGGTTTTGTTTTTTTTGCATAGATATTGGCAAAACCATGGCAAAGGACATGGTTATAAAGCAATTTTACAAAAACTGTTGCAAAAAACGTGATTTGACCTCGACGTGTGAAGAGACCCTTGTAGTTTATTTGTGTAGGGTAGGGGGGCTTTGCTGTAGAAGTTATGAGAGGGAAAAGTTTAGTTATAGTTTTTGTGCGGGGGAGGGTATATTCACGTGTAGCTTTTGAGGTGCAGTTAAAAAAAAATGCATCAAAAGCGCGCTTTTGATGCATCCAGACTGCGCTATTGATTCTGTCAAAACAACGGAAACCTTATAGAACGGAGACAAACGGAAACCATTTGCAACTGATGCGTTACCATTGAAATCAATGGTAATCCAAATGGAAAGCTATGGTTTCCGATTGTTGCAGTTTGGTTTCCATTCATGGGTTCCCCTGACGGAAAAGTCAGACAGAACACATGAACGGAGTCCCAACGCAGATGTGAATGAAGCCTAACATATATGGACATAAGGAACAGCCCCAGAGTCCCTGGGCAGAGCGCTAGTAGAAGGTTCTCCAGCCCTGGGAAAGCTCCACTCCCCGGGCGACGTATCCCACTGTATGCCATACAGTCGGATACGTTTTGCCTAAATTGAACAAAATCCAGGGCATTAACCAGTCGCAGTCTGCTCCATGGTTTCGTTCACTGTAATTTACATCAGCAGAAAAATCGGTTAACGCGTATAACGTACAAACAATAGCGCCACACTTTCCCTTGTCCAGCCCTGGTAATGGAGGGGGCCCAGACAACTTGGCTGTATGGGGCCCAAAAATTCCTGATGGCGGTACTGACTGTCCATATATGTAAAGTGACGTCAGGGGATTCTCCAGGGCCGGAATCCCTGGCCAGGGCGTGGCCGACTCTCTGGCCGTGGACTCAGACTTTGCAAAGCTTCTGATGTCACTTTACATACATGGACATCAGGAACGGCGCCAGAGTCCCTGGGCAGGGTGCTAGTAGAAGCTCTGCCAGGGGGCTTTAGACTTAGGAAACCTCCTGACAACACTGTCCATTTATGGACAGTGATTTCAGGATTTTCCCCAGGGCCATTCCCCGGACGACATATCCCACTTTATGCCATACAGTGGGATACGTTTTGGCTAAATAAAACAAAATCCAGGGTATTAACCGGTCACTGACTGCTCCATGGTTTAATTCACTGTAATTGACATCAGCACCAATATCAGTTAATGGGCACAGGGCCGCCATCAGGAATTTCAAGGCCCCATGCAGCTAAATTTTCTGGGCCCCCCTTTTACTGCTCGCGGGAAAAAGACACCGACGCCTCCTTTTCGGGCCGTTTTTGACGAGTTTTGCGACGCGGTTTCCACGTCAAAAAACTCGTCAAAATACTCCGTGTGAACTTAGCCTTACACGTATAAATTCCCTGCGAGTGGTGCAGCACCCCAGCCTACTGTATAATGACATTCTGCAGCTTTCTGTCTTCCTGCTTCAGTTCCTCATGATTTTCAAGATCTCTGCCTGCTGTCTGTGAATGAGAACATTAAAACCAGTCCTGGCTTATTACTTTCACAGCTGATGGTCTTGTTACAATGTATCCAGCACAGGAGAGGGGTTTGTGCTGTTGCTGCGTTTAGCTCACAGATGATTGACTGATACATTGTAACAAACTTTCTTATATACAACTTTAACGCCATACAGCCCCCTCTGTAGAGAACTCCATACAGCCCCCCTTGTAGAGAACGCCATCCAGCCCCCACTGTAGAGAACGCCATACAGAGTCCCCCCTGTAGATATCTACAAAGGGGGCTGTATGGCGTTATCTACAGGGGGTCTGTATGGCGTTCTCTACAAGGGGGTCTGTATGGCGTTCTCTACAGTGGGGGCTGTATGGCGTTCTCTACAGTGGGGGCTGTATGGAGTTATCTACAGAGGGGGCTGTATGGCGTTCTCTACAAGGGGGGCTGTATGGAGTTCTCTACAGAGGGGGCTGTATGGAGTTCTCTACAGAGGGGGCTGTATGGAGTTCTCTACAGAGGGGGCTGTATGGAGTTCTCTACAGGGGGGACTGTATTGCATTCTCTATGGGGGGGTTGTATGGCGTTATCTACAGGGAGGTTGTATAGCGTTATCCACAGGGGGGGCTGTATAGCGTTACCCACAGGGGGGGCTGTATAGCGTTACCTACAGGGGGGCTGTATAGCGTTATCTACAAAGGGGGCTGTATGGCGTTATCTACAGGGGGGACTCTGTATGGCGTTCTCTACAGTGGGGGCTGTATGGAGTTATCTACAGAGGAGGCTGTATGACGCTAACGCCATACAGCTCCCCCTGTAGGTAACGCTATACAGCCCCCCCTGTAGGTAACGCTATACAGCCTCCCCTGTAGGTAATGCTATGCAGCGCCCCTGTAGGTAACGCTATACAGCACTCCCTGTAGGTAACGCTACACAGGCCCCCTGTAGGTAATGCCATACAGCCCCCCCTGTAGGTAATGCTATGCAGCGCCCCTGTAGGTAACGCAGGCCCAACCCCCCCAAAAAAATCTGACCTACAGTGTGTCCTACAAAAGACATGTATCCCTTATCCACAGGATAGGGGATACATGTGTGATCGCTGGCAGTGATAGGGAGAACGGGGGACCAAAGGTCCCCTGAAGTTCTCCATGACTAACCTCTGACTTTCGGCGTCTGCGCAGCTCAATAAAAATGAAAGGAGCGCTGGTCACGCATGCCCACAAGCGCGACCGGCGCTCCATTCATTTCTACGGAGCTGCCGACACAGACCCCGGAAGTCCGAGGTTTGTGATGGAGAACTTCAGGGGACTTTCAGTCCCCCGTTCTCCCTATCAATGCCAGCGATCACACATGTATCCCCTATCCTGTGGATAGGGGATACATGTCTTTTGTTTAATGGCAGAGCGGGGAGATACCTCCCTGCTCTGCCGTAGTGCCGTAGTGTTCAGTGGCGTCGCTCTGTAGCAGCCATAGCGGCTGCTAGCGGAGCCTCTGGCCATGGTGGGGGCCCGTGCCAGCGGGCGACTCGGGCCCCCTCATGCCGCGGGCCACTGGCCGGGCCCCTTACAGAAGTACCCCTAATACCCCCCTGATGGCGGCCCTGAATGGGTATAACGTACAAACATGAGTGCCGCACTTTCCGTTGCCCAACCCCGGTAATGGTGGGGGGCTCTGACAACTTGGGTGTACCAGCATTCCGAGACACATGAGCCTAGCCATTTTTCCTTTGGGAAAAGAAAACCTTTTGGAGCTGGTTCTGGGCGTTTGCCATGCCACAAGTACAACTATGATCATTTTGGCACATTTACTGACTACCATGTCTAAGTTTATGCTCTCTAAAACTTTGACCGCATTAGTAAATCTGCCCCATTGTCTTTCTATACAGTCAATTATATTTTTAACAAATTTTTCAAATTTACATTACAGATGTAAAGGAAATGTACCACCTCAAATGGCAGAATCTCTTGAAGAGGAAGAAACTCAACCACGGGACAGTGACACGCTAGAACCCCCAAGCCTGATTCTGGAAAATGAGGGGGCCAGTGATAACCAATCAGGAACATCAACCTCCGGAACATCATGTTCCCCAAGGTCACGTCCTGTCACCACTAGGTAATCCAGACCTGTGGCCCCTTCCAGAAACATTCCTGCTCTCACAAACCCCCAGCGGCTGGGGACTCGTAGATCAGCTCATAACAGAAGCACTTACCCAAGTATAGAAAATAAGGCACTCTCTATTATTGAGAGAGTAGAAAAAGAAGATGATCATATTGGAGTCCCCCTGGTAAGTTGAATTTGCAATTTTACCAAGAGTAGATAACTCTCTTTTATGGCTTAAATGTATAGCCTACTGGATGAATATGAATTATCTGCCTTATTAGCTTATGTGGGCAAAATTGTTACTGCAATACAGCAGCATACTCATGCTCAACAACCTGCACAGGTACGAGGTATGCTGTCTTGCGCAGCACCTCTCCAAATCGTCGTCCCGTATGGCCATATGAGTAGGGTCATCAAGTCCATGACCAGTCTAAAACTTTTCGTTCTTATTTCAATTCCCCTGCCCCGTCCTTTTGCTATGCCACCACCTATTTATTTGCCACCACCACAGCCTGTTCCTCTTCTGGAGGTTTTTCACCACCTCCATACCACACTTTTCACTATTTTGTTACTGCCAAGTTTGATATTTTCAATAGCAGTTATGCAATATTCGTTCTATATAACAATGGCTCCCTGTGGGGGAGTGTATTCTGTGGGTCATTGTTTATATTTCAGTTTTAATACTCAAGGGAATATAATTTTACAAACCTACTAAAATTTAGAAAATCACACACGTAAACAAACAAACATGCACACAATTTGAATTTAGTTAAAAAATAATTTATCTTTACTAAATCAAAGATGAATAAAACCCACAATAATTAAGTTGTCAAAACTTCAGGACAAATAATTCTTTGTTATGCCGCTGGTGGCGCTCAAGACCGCAATAGCAGACAATTGCTATCACATGGGCGAAGTACACATCAATACTGACAGAAAACAAACGACACAAGCACAAGCAACTCACCAGTGGATGAGCGGAACCGAATACTGAAGGTAGTAGAAGATGGAGACGTTGCATAAATGAAGTGGTTAGCAGATCAATAGCATGCAAGCATTAAACAGATGAATAGACATTGGAGAAGAATTAACAGCACTCACTGACCCTTTCTGAATACTATCCCACAGCAAGGTAAAACAACAGCTTGGTAGCAGACCACGCACAGGAAAGGCAAACAAACCAGTGGAACTACTGATCACAGGATACACATAAAAACACTATGCAAAAACTAGATCTCTGAGAGGACCAACAGGTCCCACATTACAAACAAACACATAGACAAGGACATAGTCACCAACTAGAATCTGGAAAGAGTTTAGCATATGCTAGAAACAGTATAACCAGCACCTGAGTAATCCAAGCCTGAAGCATATATAAGCCCAAGAAAAGTACACCACCCTAATTAACCAGGCAAAGCTAAATGATGACCAAATCCAGACTCAGACCAAAGCTATTGCCTAGCAACGCTCAAACACAGAGGTAACAGAAATCATCGATCTAACTCTAGATCTAGAAGCAGCTGAGAAGCAGATGGGGAGGAAATAAGGAAGTCGTCCCGACACTACAGCACAGCAAGCGTAATCTCTCGAGATTACGCTGTAAACTGTCATTTCAAACCAGATTACGCTTGCTGTGCTCTAGTGTCGGGATTGTGTTAGCGTAGTGTCAGGATTCTGAATAAACATCACGTCCTGGCTGGAGGTAATGTATATTCATTGTCAGGACACTGCAGTAACGTTATAGTGTGTTTATGTGGCTGCACATAGCGATATAACTATATCGCTATGTGCTGTGTAAATGAATGGGGAGAAGTGTATAACACTGATTGGTCAGCATCATACACTCCTCTGTACAATGCCCACTTGGGCAAAAAGTAAAACACGCCCAGTTGTTCATTAAAAAACTCATTAGCATAAAGCTAATATAGGTCATAACTCCGTCAAAAATGACAGTTTTTCTAAATAAAAAACACTGCTGTAATCTACATTACAGCGCCGATCACATTATGTAGAAGATAGGGCACTTATAATATGGTGACAGAGCCTCTTTAAGGCAGAAAGACCCACAAACAAGCAACAAGTGAAGGCAGCTGCAGTAAAGGGTTGGAAAAGCATCACAAAGGAGGAAACCCAGTGTGTGGTGATGTCCATGGGCAGGGGCGTAACTAGGAAAGACTGGGCCCCATAGCCAACTTTTGACTCGGGCCCCCCTCCGCTGGGTATCACACAACCCCCCCTTGTAGATAGTTCCTCCCTATAGATTCCACCACACAGCGGCCCCCTGTATATAGCGCCATACACAGCCCCCTGTAGGTAACGCCTTACAGCCCCCTGTAGATAACGTCTTACAGCCCCAAATCCCCTCTGTAGATAACGCCATACAGCCCCCCTGTAGATAACACCATACAGCCCCCCTGTAGATAACGCCATACAGCCCCCATGTAGATAACGCCATACAGACCCCCCCTGTAGATAACGGCATACAGACCCCCTGTAGATAATGCCATACAGAGTCCCCCCTGTAGATAACGCCGTACAGAGTCGCCCCTGTAGATAACGCCATACAGAACCCCTCCCTGTAGATAACGTCATACAGCCCCCGCATAAAAAAAACGGCCTATAGTTTGTCCTACAAAAGAAATGTATCCCCTATCCACAGGACAGGGGATACATGTGTGATCGCTGGCAGCGATAAGGAGAACTGAAAGTCCCCCGAAGTTCTCCATGACAAACCTCGGACTTCCGGCATCTGCGCAGTTCAATAAGAACGAAAGGAGCGCTGGTCACGCATGCGCACAAGCGCGACCGGTGCGCAAGTCATTTCTATGGAGCTGCAGACAGACCCCGGAAGTCCGAGGTTTGTCATGGAGAACTTCGGGGGACTTTTGGTTCCCTGTTCTCCTTATCGCTGGGCGTCCCAGCGATCACACATGTATCCCCTATCCTGTGGATAGGGGATGCATGTCTTTTGTAGGAACAACCCCTTCAGTGGAGTCGCTCCGTAGCAGCCATAGCGGCTGATAGCGGAGCCTCCGGCCATGGGGGGGTCGTGCCGGCGGGTGGCACGGGCCAGTGCCGGCGGTTGGCACAGGCCCCCTCATGCTGCGGGCTGCTAGAGCGGTAGTTACACAACTGTCCATGGGTTCAAGACTTCAGACAGTCATTGCCTGCAAAGGATTCTCTACAAAGTATTAAAAAAAAAATTTTTTATTTCTGGTAATGTTAATCTGTCCAATTACTTTTGAGCCCCTGAGATGAGGAGGCTGTGTAGAAAAATGGCTGCAATTCTTAAACGTTTCACAGGATATTTTTGTTCAACCCCTTGAATTAAACCTGAAAGTCTACACTTCAATTGCATCTCAGTTGTTTCATTTCAAATCCAACGTGGTGGCATGCAGAGCCCAAATCATGAAGATTGTGTCACTGTCTAAATAATTCTGGACCTAACTGTATATACGTCATATAGCCTGAAGGGGTTATGTCCTTCCTGCTGCAGCCACTTTTAATTAAAGTTTTTTCCTCCCCGCCTTTCAAAAACCCTAACTTTTATTTTTATTTTTTTCCGTGGGCATAGTGTGAGGGCTTGCTTTTTGTGGGGTGAGCTATGGATTTTAACATCACCATTTATTTAACCATATAATGTACTAAAAACAGAAAAATAAATCTTTGTTGGGTGAAATAGAAAAAAAACAGTGATTCCTCCATGTTTTTTTGGGTTTCATTTTTACGGCGTTATCTTCGTTCTGCGGGTTAATACGATTAAGGCGATACCAAATGTATGTATTTTTTTATGTTTTACTAGTTTTACAAAAAAAACTTTGTTAAACAAAAAATGTTTTATGTTGCCATTTTCTGAGAGCCATACGTTTTTAAATTTTTCCATCCATGGAGTGAAATGAGGATTTGTTTTGTGCGGGATGAGTTCTATATTTGTACATGCAACGTTTCGATCACTTTTTACTTCATTTTTTGGAAGCAATTTGACCAAAAAGAAGAATTCTTGCTTTTTTTTTAATTTTATTTTTTAATGACGTTCACCATGAGTGATAAATAACATGATATTTTTTATAGTTCAGGTCTATACGGACACAGTTATGTATTTTCTACATATTATAAAGAACTTGTGTAACATCCCCTGCTCCCCGTGTTGTACTTGTCTCGTACCGAATCCCCATTCAACAGACTAACATCTCCATTCAATAGACTAACATCTCCATTTGCTGCAGGGTTCCCCTGCAGCAAAGTCCAGATCCCTGTACAGGGGTTAAAGTGTGAAGACCAGGGGTTCCCAGGGGACTCCGTTCACAAGTTTAGACTTACGTCAAACCCCTTGGTGACAATGTGGGTTCACATCGCCCTCTGCTGGCCCAGTGGCAGAATATCCCACGGGTTCTATGACTACTTGATTAAGGAAAAAAGGCGAGTTTCGATTTTATAACTTAAAACTTTTTTTTTCTAAAATATTTTTTTTAACTTTTTTTAAATACTTTCACTAGGGTGCTTGAGGTCCTTGCTTCTGATCACCTGTACAATACACTGCAGTACTTATACAACCGAAAATGCAGCATGGATCAATATAGCCCACTAAATATATGAAAATAGAGAAATGTTTAAACAAAGTCACACGGGCTGATCCAAGGGTGTTCACCCAAAAGCATCATAATAGAATATATAACCCGAAAAAGAAATGATGCTGAAGAGACACGTAATGTATAAGGAAATAGAAAATTACTTTATTAACATACATGGTATGAGACAATAGACAATGCATAAAAACAGAAAAAATCCATAGACCAACAGTTAAAAAAGGGACAATAGGCTGTGTATCAGTCCAATATTCATGAGTGGCAGATTAGTATCTGTGATTTGACTTTCAGGAGATAGTATATATAATATGCATATAATAAGGCCAATAAACCTTAGCTATACATCTAGTAAACTTGTGAAACCGAAATAAGGTCCACAGTAAAATAGAAGGTTAGTAAAAAACGCCATGTGTAAATATAACACTATGTAAGATGGCGATACAATGTAAGTGCAAAATATTGGTGAGCTACATAAGCAAAAACTAGCAAAAGTAGATAGACCATGAATATGGTCAAATGTAAATAGATACAACAATATGGATGCAGCAATATATAGCGAAAAATGAGGTCTATATCTATATGCACAAATACAACCTGGAAGAAAGAATCAATGGATGCATAATAAAGGTGGCAATTTAAAGCGGATAAAACATACCCATGATGGGATGCCAAGGAAGACACACAGCCAACGTCCACCCCACCTTATTATATGCATATTATATATACTATCTCCTGAAAGTCAAATCACAGATACTAATCTGCCACTCATGAATATTGGACTGATACACAGCCTATTGTCCCTTTTTTAACTGTTGGTCTATGGATTTTTTCTGTTTTTATGCATTGTCTATTGTCTCATACCATGTATGTTAATAAAGTATTTTTCTATTTCCTTATACATTACGTGTCTCTTCAGCATCACTGCAGTACTTATGTAGTCCAGTGTATTGTAATTGTCATTTTCCATTTGACAGGCAGCCTGTTAGGCAGGGCATAATAGGTTTCGTACATGGCAGACCAAGAGGCCATAGAAACCATCAGCACTCCCTGAACGCTCATGGAGTGCCAATGGGATACAGAGGGAGACCCCTCTCTCTGTCAACCACTATGATGCCATGGGAGCGCTATTTACTGCAGCATTCAAGGGGTTAAACGGCTGGGATCGGAGCTAATTCCTATCGCAGCCGTTGCAGTGGGAACCCGGCTGTATGCCATTTTGGGGTACATACAACTTTTTGATCACTTTTTCTTCCATTTTTTTTATCGCTAAGATAATTAACAGACAGCAATTTCAGCGTATTCTTTTTTTTACAGCATTGATCCTGTGGGTTACATAATGTTGTATTGTAATAGTTCCCACTTTTACGGACGCAATACCAATTATTTCTTTTTTTACAATACTAAAGGGGAAAGTTTTTTTTTTTTAACTTTTAACTATTGACCGCAGCATCTAAATGTGAATAAGAGTTATCTTGGATCATAGTAGTCACAGTGGGGTTTCAACTGTAAGATACAGCCAACAACCGCTGGGTACGAAGCGGGCTCAGCCCGTGAGCCTGCTTCAAACTTCCCAGCCATGACGTACAATTACGTCAAATGTCGGGAGGGGTTAAAACTAGTGGAAAGAAAAGTGAATAGGCCTCATTCATCTAACAGAACAAACTGTATTTGTTACTCAAAGCAACCAGTCAGTGCTCAGCTTTCATTTTTCAAAGAGAACCTGTCACTATTGCCAGAGGTGTAGCTAGGTTCTCCAGCACCCGGGGCAAAGATTCAGTTTGGCGCCCCCCCCCCCCCCCCCCACCGCTTTCCCAACATCTCCTTCCCCCTTGCCATGTTTGTTTTTCCTAACAATCAATGAGGTGTCATTTTTTTTCAAATTTTTTTTTAACTCGAGCATAAAACCATTTTTACATTTTACAAGCAATATAGTTCTATATAAAACACCAGAACCAAGCTCATTACATATATACAGCACCAGAACAAAGCTCATTACATATATAGAGAACCAGAACCAAGCACAGTACATGTATACAACACCAGAACCAAGTTCATTAAATATATGCAACGCCAGAACACAACTCATTACAGAACCAAGCTCAGTACATATAAACAGTGCCAGAACCAAGCTCAGTAAATATATACAGCTCCAGAATCAAGATCAGTACATATATACAGCACCAGAACAAAGCTCAGTACATACATACAGTACCAGAAGCAAGCTCAGTACATAAATACAAAACCAGCACAAATACAGCTCAATTTAGTGCAACTCCTGCAGTACAGGTTTGCACTAAATTGTATACAGCTCCCAGCATGGCCCAAACAATCATAAGGATATGCTGGGAGTTGCTATTTCAGACAAAAAAATCATACCACCCATCATCTCGATGCAGATCATACAGTTACTACAGTGCTGATTAGAGGCAGAATAAACATTTACATTAAGTGACTCACCAGTGACGATCTCAGATTCTAGTTCTCCTTTTTCACTTTTTTTCTCCATCTGGTCCAGACCTCTATGATGACTTCTCCTGGCCACAGCCCATTTCTGCAGTTTGCAACTCAGATGTCTTCAGCTTCTCACTGTTCAAACATTTCTGCACCTATAAACAAAGATACAGTTATCATGGAGCCAGACACTGCACACCTAAATATAATAGCACCATACACTGCACCTCTAATTATAATAGCACCATACACTGTGTCGCACACACACATCGTGCCCCCTGTAAATAGTGCCCCCCATAGAGGCCCTTGTGGATAGTGGCCTAAATAGATCCCCCTGTAGATAGTGACCCCCGTAGAGCCCCTGTAGATAGTGCCCCACATACAGCCCCCTGTAGATAGTGTCCCACATATAGCCACCCCTGTAGATAGTGCCCACATATAGCCACCCCTATAGATAGTGCTCCACATATAGCCCACCCCTGTATACAGTGTCCAACATATAGCCCACCCCTGTAGATAGTGCTCTGCATATATCTCCCCCTATAATTAGTGCTGCACATATAGCCCACCCCTGTATATAGTGCCTCACATATAACTCCCCGTATAGTGCTCCACTAAAGCCCACCCCTGTATATAGCCCCCCCCCTTGTGGATAGTCTATAGCCCCCCTTGTAGAAGGAGTCGACCTCTGTATATAGCCCCACATAGATAGAGCCGACATCTATAGATAGAGCCCCCCACTCTATATATAGCCCCCACTCTAGCTAGAGCCTCACCTGTAGATAATATCACTCACAATTTGATTAGGATACAAAAAAACAAAACTTTACATACTCACCTTAATCCCGTTCCTGCGCCATCCGGTGGCAATGAAGACCTGCTTTCTTCTGAGCACATCTGCTGGGATTAAACGACGCAAGCTACGCGATGACGTCCTCGTGCCGCTTGCATCGTTGAAAAGTGCTGATTGACAGGGCAAGTCATTCTGCCCTGCCAATCAGCATTTTTCATAGACGAAGGCGCGATGCCGTCATCGCGCCGCTTGCGCCTATGAAAGGCGCTGATTGGCAAGACACTATGACTTGCCCTGTCAATCAGCGCCTTTCAATGACACAAGCTGCGCAAAGAAGTAATTGCGCCGCTTGAGTAGTTGAAAGGAGGTGAATGGTCGGGCACGGAAAGTACCCGGCCATTTATCGCCTACAGTGCAGAAGGGTGTGATGGATTCAGAGCGGCCGCCGTCATGGACGGTGCGGTCCTGGCGCCCCCCCTACCTTCCCTCTTAGTTGCGCCCGGGGCACATGCCCCGCCTGCCCCACCCCTAGCTACGCCCCTGCTAAAGCAGACCTCTTTGAAGGGAATGTATCATCAAAAAATTACATATTATTAGAGAAGAGCAAATTTCCCAAAATTAGTTTCGGGTCGATTGGGTCAAACCGCCAGTCAGATTAGATTCGATCCAAATAAATTCGTCGCAAATTGAAAGTGCCCCGATAACCCTGAATAGTCGGGTTGACTCTGAGGTCTTCTAGTACTGTATCCAACCCCTTTCAAGCTCTTTAACGCCAAGGCAGTATTAGTAATGTCAAAGTGACAGCAACATATATGGCTATAGGTAAACAGATGACAGCCGGTAGTAACAAATTGACAGTTTTTTTATGCTTATTAGAATTAAAAAACAGTCCAAAAATTATCCCTTTTTGATGACTGTTGGTGTTTATACACCCGAGGTGATATTGGAAGAAGCAGTGGCTTATTCTCTTTTCCATTATCAACTGCGCTATTGATTCTGTCAAGAACAACGGAACCCTGTCACAACGGTGACAAACAGAAACCATTAGCAACTTTTCCATCTCCATTGAGACCAATGGTGAGGAAAACGGAAGCGAAGGTTTCAGTTTGCCTTTCCGTTGAGGGGTTAACCTGACGAAAACCTCAGATGGAACCCCTCAATCGAAGGGCAACGCTGATGTGAGCAGACCTTAAAATATATTTTTTACTAAAAAATTACTTTTTTGTGTACATCTCTTTATTATTATTTTTTGTTAATATTTTCTTTAATCTCATAAAGGAATAACTTTTTAATACATTTATTTTATACTTATAATACTCTTGTATGCTAATATATTATACTGTGTTACTGTACCACAGGCTGCTGTTACTTCAACACATAGTGTGCCCTAACAGCAGGCTTACAGAACAGATACCCCTGGGTTCCATTCTAGGTTCCCACGGTTGACTGTAGAGTGTTCCCCCCAGTCTCCTATCGCGTTGCCGGGTTTCCGGTGACATGATTAAAGACAGGAGTCCCCTTTCATCATGCCAGTCATGGATCATGGCAATCAAAGGGTTAAACAATTGGGGTTGGAGTTTCTTTCGTGAGGGACAAATCTTAAAAGGCAAAGCCTACGGCCCCATGCACACATCCGTAGATTTTATCCACAATTACGGACCCATTCATTTCCATGGCCGACGGACACCTTCCCGTATATTCCTTTGTCCGGGCCGCAGAAAGCTTCCGTCAAAAATAGAACATGTCCTATTTTTTTATGGACCGTGCTCCCATACTATATAACGGGAGCACGGCCAGCAAATGTGGATGACTGTCTGCGGCCGGCCGTAGTCACCGACCAGGATTACGGTTACGGCCGTGTGCAGGGGGCCTAATAGAATACTTGTCAGTTTTACACTGACAGGGATAATACAATGCAATACAGAAGTAATAGCGATTAAATTACTGCATTGTAAAGTCCCATAGTGGGAAAAAAAAAGGTAAGAAATAGTTTCATAAAGCAAACAATAAATTAATTAAAAATCTCAAGTAAACAAAAAGGAAAAACACATTTTTTTCCCTTACAAAATGCTTTATTAAAAAAAATAAAAAAATAGCTACACATAATTGGTATCGTCACCTACATAACGAACCAAATTATATAAATATAAAGTTATTTAACCTGCATGGTAAAAAAAACAAAAAAAAAAACAATGACAGAATTGTTATTTTCTGTTCATCCTGCCAAAAAATGCAATAAAAAGCAATCAAAAAGTTATATGTACCACCAGGGGCGTAGCTAAATGGCTCATGGGCCCCAATGCAAAAGTTCTTCTTGGACTGCTCCAACTTCTCTTTATGGCCAATGGCCCGCATCTTTCACCTGCATCACTGGGTCTCCAAAGTGACCCATCGATGCAGAACTAGCAGCCAGGGGGTGTTGCTAAAATCTTAAGATATCAGGGGCAAAAGCTCCAAGACATGCTTTGCCCCTCCAAAATGTTTAAGATATATATAAATATATATCTATTGGTAGACAGCATATCTATAGAACTACGACCCCTATAGCTCCGCCACATGATAGGATTAGATACAGCAGTCCAGCAGACAGTATAACAAATGATAGGCTTAAATACAAGGCCCGAGCAGACAGTATCACACGATAGAATTAAATACAACTCCCAGCGGATACAGGCTGTATATAAGCCTATCATGTGGGATATTCTCTGCTGGGCCCAGTCTCTTATTCTATCATGTGTGATACTGTCTGCTGGATCCCTGCATCTAATCATATCATGTATGATACTGTCTGCTGGGTCCCTGTATCTAGTGGGCTTGTAAAACAAGTGGTTTGTATATCAAGTGGAGTTACAAAACCGGATTGACTTACTGCATTGTGTGTGACAAAGTGGGGGCCATTGTATGTGGTATATAAATTGATTGCTTGCTTGCTAAAAGAAGTTTGTAAAACTGACACAATTTAAAACCATTTTTTCTTTGCAGCAAACTTCCTGCTGAGCAGCTGACTAGGGGGAGGGGTTAACTGGTCCCAGGTGGTATAAATTAGCCCTCAGGACTCTAGAGACTCTAGTGGGCTTGTAAAACAAGTGGTTTGTATATCAAGTGGAGTTACAAAACCGGATTTAAAAAGAGGAGTTAAAGCCCCAGTAAGTACTCTTCTTTTCTTTTGCATTAACAACAGTTCACTGTTTTTTGTTTTTTTTTGTAACTGGGATAATGGATAGCAAGATTGGAGGTTTTCTTCAGTGCACAGTTTGCCATATGTATGCACGACTGGAGCCGGAGTTCCAGGGTGAATATCTCTGTGGCAGATATGAGCATGTTGGTCACCTGGAAGCTCGCATTAGAGATCTGGAGGAGCAGAATGCAACACTGAGGAAGATAGACAATCTTGAGCGGAGCATGCTGCTCACGGAGCATGCAGTTAGTGGGTTAGAACTGGAGGGTGAAGACATGGGTGAGCAGGATCAGGCAAGTAGCTGGGTTAATGTAGTTAGGGTCAGTAGAAAGGGGTCAAAGAAAAGGAAGTCCAATCCTGTTTCTGACATTCCAAGCAAAATTGCCAAGTTGGGTGATGATGCGAGGTTGTCGGTCTCAGAAATGGCAACCCTAGTGGATACTGATCTCCCTAACAGCCGGGAGAACAGCCCAGCTAGTAGTCGGCGGGATGGTAATGCAGGTAAGCCGAGACAATTGATAGTTATAGGGGATTCTATAATCAGGAAGACGGATAGAATAATTTGTCGCCAAGACCGCCTCAACCGAATGGTTTGCTGTCTCCCTGGTGCCAGGGTTCGGCATTTGGTGGAACGGGTGGACAAATTGCTGGGAGGGGCTGGTGATGATCCAGCTGTTGTGGTCGATGTAGGTACCAACGACAGAATAAATGGCAGGTGGAGGAGCCTTAAGAATCATTTTAACCGCTTCCCGACCGCCCACTGTATATTCACGTCGGCACTTGCTGGGCTCTGTGCAGTGTCGACGTGAATACACGGTGGGTGTTAAAAGCACGATCCGGGTGTCTCAGAGTAGCGCTAACACCCGGATCGCGCTGTTATCACCTGCCTCTGGTCCCGGATATATGATCGGGACCTGATTAGTTCAGGTCCCGGTCATGTGATCGCAGGGAAAGTGTGTTGTAGCAACGAACTGGAAAGTTTGTTGCTATAACAAACTGGAAATTTTGTTGCTACAACAAACTTTCCCGGGGACCGATTGCGGGTGCTGCAGTCGGTTATAAGGCAGAACCGGGGGCCTTACAACGGCCCCCGGGTCTGCCATGCAAGGCAGCCTATGAGAACCAGCCGGAGGCAGGTCCTCATAAGCTTCCTGTCAGTGTGACTCTCAGCGTCACACTGACAGTTTATAATACGTTACACTACCTAGGTAGTGTAATGTATTATAGCAGCGATCAGTGCTGCCAGTCTTCAAGTAAAACATGTAAAAAGTAAAAAATTAAAGTAATAAAAATGTTTTATAAAAGTGTAAGAACAAGTTATAAGTTACAAAAACAAAAAATGCTTTTTTTCCTATAATAAGTCTTTTATTATAGGAAAAAAATGAAAATGTTAAAAAAAAGTACACATATTTGGTATCACCGCGTTTATAACGACCCAAACTATAAAACTATAATATTATTTTTCCCGCACGGTGAACACCGCAAAAAAATAATTTAAAAACTATGTCAGAATCACAATTTTTTGGTCATCAACCCTCCCAAAATATAGAATAAAAAGTGATCAAAAAGTCGCATGTACCCCAAAATAATACCAATAAAAACTACAACCCGTCCCGCAAAAAACAAGCCCTTACACCGCTTTTTTGACGGAAAAATAAAAAATTATGGCTCTCAGAATATGGCGATGCAAAATGTGCAGAGTGTTCCAAAAGCAGATGAGATCGGGCGACCATTTATCAGTGCGACACCGGCCACATATCTGCGGATTATTATTTATGTACCCCATTATTATACCCTCTTATTATGTCCCTATGTTCTCCGCACAGGTTGCGTATACCCCCACATTATAAATTGAAATACCAGCAAAACCCCAAACAGAACAGTTACCAAGCAAAATCTGCGCTCCAAAAGCCAAATGGCGTTCCCTCCCTTCTGAGCCCCACAGCGTGCCCAAGCACCAGCTTACGTCCACATATATGATATTTTATATCCGGGAGAACCCGCTCAACATTGTATGAGGTATTTGTCTTCAGTGGCACAAACTGGGCACAACGTATTGTGCATTAAAATGGCATATCAGTGGAAAATTTTAATTTTCAATTTGCACCATCCACTGCGCATTAACGCCTTCGCGCACCACGACTTAAAAGCATGTCGTGGTGCGAGTGGTTATATATGGAGCGGGCTCACGCGCTGCGCCCGCTCCATATTCTGCAGCTGTCAGCTGTGTATTACAGCTGACACCCGGGACTAACGGACAGGAACAGCGATCGCGCTGTTACAGGAGCCTGTAAAATGACATTATACTGCAATACATTAGTATTGCAGTGTATTGTACCAGCGACCTAATGATCGCTCGTTCCAGTCCCCTAAAGGGACTTTTGGGAGGTTTCCACTGTTTTGGTACCTCAGGGGCATATGCGACATGGCACCCGAAAACCATTCCAGCGAAATTTGAGCTCCAAAAGCAAAATATTGTTCCTTCCCTTGTCCAAACAGCAGTTTATTACCACATATGGTGTATTGCTGAAATCAGGACAAATTGCTTTACAAATTTTGGGGTGATTTTTCTACTTTATTCATTGTAAAAATTAAACATTTCTATGTTTTTTCAGAAAAAAGTAGATTTTCATTTTCACGGCCTAATTCCACTAAATTCAGCAAAAAAACTGTGGGGTCAAAATGCTAACTATACCCCTAGAAAAATTCCTTGAGGGGTGTAGTCTTCAAAATGGGGTCAGTTTTGGGGGGATTCCACTGTTTTGCTCCCTCCAGGGCGTTGCAAACGCGACATGGCACTGAAAAACAATCCAGCAAAATCTGCACTTCAAAATCCAAATGGCGCTCCTTCCCTTCTGAGCTCTGCCGTGGGTCCAAACAGCAGTTTAGTACCACATATGGGGTATTGCTGTAATCGGGAGAAGTAGCTTTACAAGTTTTGGGGTGCTTTTTTATTCTTTATTCCTTGCAAATATCTTTTTTTTTTAAATATTTTTTCATAAAAAAAGATTTTCACTTTCACAGGCAAACTCAAATAAATATAGCAGAAGACCTGTGGGGTCAAGATGCTAACTATACCCCTAGATAAATTCCTTGAGGGGTGCAATTTCCAAAACCCTGTCACTTTTGGGGGATTTCCACTGTTTTGGCACTACAAGACCTCTTCAAACCCGACATGGTGCCTAAAATATATTCTAAAAAAAGGAGGCCACAAAATCCACTAGGTGCTTCTTTGCTTCTGAGGCCGGTGTTTCAGTAAATTAACGCACTAGGGCCACATGTGGGATATTTCTAAAAACTGCAGAATCTGGGCAATAAATATTGAGTTGCATTTCTAGGGTAAAACCTTCTGTGTTACAGAAAAAAATGTATTACAAATGAATTTCAGCAAAAAAAATAAAATTTGTAAATTTCACCTGTACTTTGCTTTAATTCCTGTGAAGCGCCTAAAGGGTTAAGAAACTTTCTGAATGCTGTTTTGAATACTTTGAGGGGTGCAGTTTTTAATATGGGGTGATTTATGGGGTCTATCTAGTACATAAGGCCCTCAAAGCCACTTCAGAACTGAACTGGCCCCTGTAAAAATAGCCTTTTGAAATTTTCTTGAAAATGTGAGAAATTGCTGCTAAAGTTCTAAGCCGTGTAACGTCCTAGAAAAATAAAATAATGTTCAAAAAAACAATGCAAATATAAAGTAGACATATGGAATATGTAAAATAGTAAGTATTGTGTGTGGTATTACTATCGGTTTTACAAGCAGATACATTTAAAATGAGAAAAATCATAATTTTTGCACATTTTCTCTAAATTTTGGTGTTTTTCACAAATAAGCAATGAATTTATTGATCAAATTTTTCCACTAACATAAAGTACAATATGTCACGAGAAAACAATCTCAGAATCGCTTAGATAGGCAAAAGCATTCCAGAGTTATTAACACATAAATTGACACGGCAGATTTGAGAAAATGGGGCTGGTCATGAAGGTCAAAATGAGCTCAGACTTGAAAGGGTTAAAGAACTAGGCTACAAGCTGAAGGGAAGGACCTCCAAGGTTGTATTCTCAGGAATACTGCCTGTGCCATGCGCATCACAGGAAAGAGTGGGAGCTCAGGGAGTTAAATGCATGGCTTAAGTCTTGGTGTAGAGGAGAAGGCTTTGGGTTCCTAGAGCACTGGGCTGACTTTTCATTGGGGTACAAACTGCAGATGATTTGCACCTAAATGGAAGGGGATCCGCTGTGCTGGGGGAGAGAATTCTAGCTGGGGTGGTGGAGTATTTAAACTAGGGCTGAGGAGGGAGGTCAATGTAGAAAAAAAGGGGTAGTTAGGTTAGAGAGGGGTCAGACTTTATTGGTGGGGGGAGAAACAGACTGTGGGGAGAGGACTAGACAACAGGATAAGGAGATCCTTTTGTTACAAAACAGCAGTGTAAATAAAAATGCCCAAATAATGTCAAATCACATTTCTGATAATAAAAGTGAAAAACTGAAAGGCAAGTTAAAGTGTATGTTCAGAAATACCAGAAGTCTAGCAAGCAAAATGGGGGAGCTGGAGGCCTTGATACTGGAAGAAAATATAGATATAGTTGGTGTTGCTGAAACATGGCTGGACTCTTCACATGACTGGGCTGTAAATCTACAGGGTTTTACACTGTTTAGGAAAGACAGGGCGAATAGGAAAGGTGGTGGTGTATGTCTGTATGTGAGAAGTGATATAAAGGCGAGTGTGAAAGAGACAATAGTGGGTGAAGACTGTGAGGAGTTTGAAACCTTGTGGGTGGAATTACAAAGGGAGGTAATCACTGAAAAAATTACTTTTGGTGTAATCTATAGACCCCCCCAATATAACTCAGGAGATGGAAGGTCAGCTATATAAACAGATGGAGCTGGCTGCACAGGCGGGTACTGTAGTGATAATGGGAGATTTTAATTTCCGGGATATTAATTGGTGTCATGGTTCGGCTTCAACTGCAAAGGGGAGACATTTCCTCAACCTGTTGCAGGAAAATTTTATTGGCCAGTTTGTGGAAGACCCGACTAGAGGTGAAGCTCTGTTGGATCTGGTCATTTCTAATAATGCAGATCTTCTTGGGAACATCAATGTTCGTGAAAACCTTGGTAACAGTGATCACAATATAGTTACATTTTACCTATACTGTAAAAAACAAACACAGACTGGGAGGGCAAAAACATTTAATTTTAAGAAAGCCAATTTCCCCAGGATGAGGGCTGCAATTCAGGATATGGACTGGGAAGAACTAATGTTAAATAATGGGACAAATGATAAATGGGAGATTTTCAAATCAACTTTGGGTAATTATAGTGCAAAATTTATTCCTATAGGTAACAAGTATAAACGACTAAAATTAAATCCCACATGGCTTACACATCTGTGAAAGGGGCAATACATGACAAGAAAAGGGCATTTAAAAAATACAAATCTGAGGGTACAGCTGTAGCATTTGTAAAATATAAAGAGCTTAATAAAATCTGTAAAAATTTAATAAAATGAGCAAAAATACAAAATGAAAGGCAGGTGGCCAAGGATAGTAAAACAAATCCCCAAAAATTCTTCAAGTATATAAATGCAAAAAAGCCAAGGTCTGAACATATAGGACCCCTAGATAATGGTAATGGGGAGTTGATCACAGGGGATCAAGAGAAGGCAGAGTTACTAAATGGGTTCTTTAGCTCTGTATATACAACAGAAGAAAGAGCAGCTGATGTAGCGGGTGCCAGTGCTGTTAATATATCAGTTGATATACTGAATTGGATGAATGTAGGATCCAAGCTAAATGAAATAAAATAAATGTGCACAAGGCCCCGGGATCAGATGGGATACACTCTAGAATTCTTAAGGAGCTTAGTTCAGTTATTTCTGTCCCCCTTTTCATAATATTCAGAGATTCTCTAGTGACTGGTATAGTGCCAAGGGACTGGCACAGGGCAAATGTGGTGCCTATTTTGAAAAAGGGCTCTAGGTCTTCCCCGGGTAATTATAGACCAGTAAGCTTAACATCCATCGTGGGGAAAATGTTTGAGGGGCTATTGAGGCACTATATACAGGATTATGTGACAAAAAATAGTATTATAAGTGACAGCCAGCACGGTTTTAGTAAGGACAGAAGTTGTCAAACTAACCTGATCTGTTTTTATGAAGAGCTGAGCAGAAGCCTAGACAGAGGGGCCACTGTGGATGTAGTGTTTTTGGTCTTTGCAAAGGCATTTGACACTGTCCCCCATAGACGTCTAATGGGTAAATTAATGACTATAGGTTTAGATAGTATAGTTTGTAATTGGATTGAGAATTGGCTCAAGGACCGTATCCAGAGAGTTGTGGTCAATGATTCCTACTCTGAATGGTCCCCGGTTATAAGTGGTGTACCCCAGGGTTCCGTTCTGGGACCACTAGTATTCAATTTATTTATTAATGATATAGAGAATGGGATTAATAGCACTATTTCTATTTTTGAAGATGACACCAAGCTATGTAGTATTGTTCAGTCTGGAAGATGTTCGTAAATTGCAAGCGGATTTAAACAAACTCAGTGTTTGGGCGTCCACTTGGCAAATTAAGTTTAATGAAGATAAATGTAAAGTTATGCACCTGGGTACCAACAACCTGCATGCATCATATGTCCTAGGGGGAGCTACACTAGGGGAGTCACTTGTTGAGAAAGATCTGGGTGTACTTGTAAATCATAAATTAAATAACAGCATGCAGTGTCAATCAGCTGCTTCAAAGGCCAGCAGGATATTGTCGTTTATTGAAAGAGGCATGGACTCACAGGACAGGGATGTAATATTGCCACTTTACAAAGCATTAGTGAGGCCTCATCTAGAATATGCAGTTCAGTTCTGGGCTCCAGTTCATAGAAAGGATGCCCTGGAGTTGGAAAAAATACAAAGAAGAGCAACAAAGCTAATAAGGGGCATGAAGTTATGAGGAAAGATTAAAATAATTAAACCTATTTAGCCTTGAAAAAAGACGACTAAGGGGGGACATGATTAATTTATATAAATATATTAATGGCACATACAAAAAATATGGTGAAATCCTGTCCCATGTAAAACCCCCTCAAAAAACAAGGGGGCACTCCCTCCGTCTGGAGAAAAAAAGGTTCAACCTGCCGAGGCGACAAGCCTTCTTTACCGTGAGAACTGTGAATCTGTGGAATAGCCTACCGCAGGAGCTGGTCACAGCAGGGACAGTAGATAGCTTTAAAAAAGGGTTAGATAATTTCCTAGAACAAAAAAGTATTAGCTCCTATGTGTAGAGGTTTTTCCCTTCCCTTTTCCCGTCCCTTGGTTGAACTTGATGGACATGTGTCTTTTCAGCCGTACTAACTATGTAATCCTATCATGTGGGATACAGTCTGCTGGGGACCTGTATTATACAGGGCCCCAGCAGACAGTATCCCACATGATTTGATTAGATACAGGGCCAATCACAGAATATTCTCATACTTACCCTTCTCGCTCCTGAATCAGGTCCTCTTCATCTCCACGGAACAGCGCGGGTCCTGACACTATTCAGCGTCACGACATTGTGCGTGGTGCACATAACTTTGTGGTGTCAGGACTCAGCGCAGTGGCCGGACACTGGAGCGTGGCAGGTAAGTATAATGTTACTGTAGCTACAAGGGCCCATGTAGTTTACTACATAGGCCCCAGTTACTACAGTAACTGTGAAAAGATGTGGTGTGGGGGCCATGGGCCTCCTGGCTTCATGCCCCGGTCGCAATTGCGACAGCTGCAACCCCTATATTTATGCCAATGTCTGCCACAAAATAATACCAATAAAAATGTCAAAAAATAAGCTCTTATACAACTACGTCGGCCGGAAAATAAAAAAACTATGTCTCTTAAAATATAGCGACACAAAAACAAATACTTAAAAAGAAAAATGTTTTTATTGTGCAAAAGTAGTCAAACATAAAAAAAATATACTTGGTATCGTCGTTATTACACGGCCAGCAGAATAAAATTATTATGTTATTTATATTACACAGTAAAAGGTGTAAATGTAAAACGTAAAAAAGAATGGAGGAATTTCTGGGTTTTTTCCCCATTACCCACAGAAAAAAAAGTTAATTAAAGTTAATCAATGAAGATATGTACCCCATTAAAAAATACAACTCACCCTGCAAAAAACAAGCCCTCACATGGCTATGTCTATGGAAAAATAAAAAAAGTTTTGGCTTTTGAAATGCGAAGATGAAAAGACTGAAAAAATTGCTCTGTCCTTAAGGCCCAAAATAGGCTGGTCACTAAGGGGTTATCTGGGTTCCTATTTTTTTTTTTTCGTTATGGCTGAAAATGAACTGAATGAAAAAAACGACAAGTAGTTACCTAACCTTATCCTCGGTGATCCAGCACTGATGCTCTGGCGGCCCTACCGGTGATGTTTTTACATGTGGGCAACATGTGAACTTTGTAGCCAATCAGAGGGCTCAGTGGTCATGTTTTGTATTTTTGGCATTATGCTTTGGAAAAACAAAAACTGCACTATGATTGGTTGCTAATGGCAACAGCTCCAGTTTTTGTGCAAGTTTTGATTAATTGTCCACTGCAAATAACCAGATCTCGGCTTTAATTTCCCAAAGTGAAATATAAAAATAACACCTGTCGTTACGGACAATACCACTGTGTTTTATTTCCACTTGTTTTAAAAAAAATAAATATATATATATATATATATATATATATCTTCCCACATTTATTATTTGTGGCTCACCATCCGAGTGGTGTGCCAGACACCAGTGCATGGTGTGCTATGTTGCGTATTCAAGTTGTCATGTGACATCTCCACGGTGGTGATGTCACTGCCCAACATTTTAAATTGAGAACCATTATATACGCACATACAGCCGTCTGTTTCGCACTCTACATTGTAAGTGCCGGTTGGTTACATGGACGATGTTCACACAGTGAAAATCTCTTCCTGCGTGGAAGGCGCTCATTGTATCCGGGCACTTACAGCGTTATCAGCAGCTCTGACACACCGTGCAATTGTCTGTAAAAAAAAACATTTAAAGGAAAGCAGTTTTATATTTTATTGCATAAATTGCACCCCTTAATAGTACCCTACACAGCGCCTACTCCACCTCGTCCCAGCCCTTTGCTGTCATTTGACTGGTGTATGGAATAGAGGGTATGCCAGTATACGTAAATCTACCTGCACAACTAAAAGTGGCATATTTCTGACAGAAAAAATATGAAAATATTTATGAAGACCATCAACAATCTTTGAAGCGGTGGCAAAGAAATCTGTCATTAGTTTTCATCACGAACAATGGGTAGGGTTGCATGGGCACACGCATTACCACACATTTCTGTAGGTATATGCCAGTATTTTATTCCAGAAAGGGGCACAAACCACAACCAGGATACGTCAATATCCGTAAATAAAAACGGTGTGGCCCAAACGACATAAAAATAAAAAGACATAAAAATTGCACCGTGGAAAGTGAGCTGACGGATTTGGGTTTAAGCGTGATTTACAGCTTCTAGGTATCCAGGATAGATAGAAGCTGTATCTGAAAAAAATGCTTTAATAAAAAACAATTGGTAAAGTTGCTTAAAACACCATAATACATTGTTTTATTTAAAAAATAAAAATAAAAAAGTGTTTAAAGGTTTACATAGGTTTGACACCACAGTACTTGTGGTACTGCAGGTGCCAGGTGTACCCATAGCACATATACCAGTGCTGTATGAGGGATAATATCTTCGCGCCTGTGTAACACGCATTTATATGGCAGCAAGATGCGCCAGCCCGGGGTGCACATACGAGGACTCGGAAAAGGACATGTACAGGTGACAGAATGGACATGACAGGGAGGAGGCGGGAAGGGAGGAGGAGGCCGCGGCCGCACTTATTACGGACAGGGGGCCCGGGGCGGGGCTAAGGACAGGCTGACTGAACATACGGGCGGGCAGGTGTAGCTGAAGACACGGGAGGACGCGGAACTGCAGCATTACCCGCTCACAGGCAGCACAGCCGTCATTTTACTGGAGTAGCCCATTATACAGAGAGAAGCCGGGACCAGCGCTAACATGGAGGCAGCAGCGCTGACTAACAGGAAAATGTGACAGTGAGGGAAGGGGAGGGGAGTAGCCGGAGAAGAGAGGAAGGAAGGAAGGGGAGGGAAGAGGAGCTGGTGGCAGCGGCTGTCACTTCCAGTGCAGCACAGGCAGGAGACAGGGATCCTCGTACACAAGCACCCAGGCTGGCACCTCTGCCCACTCCTCCTGGGTGCCCACTGTAGGATATATACATGACAGGAACTAGCCGTGGATTATCTCCTCTTCTCGCCTGGTACCTCTAGTTTTCCGGTGTAAGGCTCGGTTAGGGGTTGTCTCGTGTGGAGAACACGATAACCATCAAGAGATACCCCCTCCTCATTAACCTTATCTGTCCCTCCTCTCCACACCGATCACCTGCAGCCCACCCCTCCTCCCTCCAGGGGCCAGGACCCTCCTGTGTGTGGGGTGCCCATCAGCTACAGCACCACACCGACCAGAGAAGGGAGGAGGAGAGGGAAGGTGGGGGGTGAGAGGAGAGAGGGATCTGGAGGAGGAGGAGGTGGTGGTGGTGGAGGAGAAGGTGGTGGAACAAGAGGCAGAGAAGGGAAGCGGTGACCATGTGGAAATTTAAGGAATTCAGGAAGGTGCTGGACGGTCTGACAGCCGCGTCCTCCTCCTCTTCATCGTCTGCTTCATCTCAGCCCGGGAACAGGGAGGTGGAGATCCCGGAGTCTCTCCAGTCCGAGCACTTCCAGCTCTGCAAGGTGAATAGTGATGAGTACTATTTATTGCTGGCATTGTCATCATCTCCTGCAGGAGGCCCTCCCCCGTGTGTGTAACATCCACCACTACAGGACACTGCAGCTTCCTCCATCATCCCTCATCCTCCTGAGCCAGGCATAGGCCCCCACATGAATGTGCAGATTCAGGAGCATGTACCTAGAGATCCGTGTCTGGTGACCCCCTGCCCCTCTACACTGAATGACATGCCATGATCTGCAGGTCCCACCACTACTATTCACGTCCCCATGTATAGATGCCTGCCAGTGTTTATTTGTATACGTGCTATGTTCTATGCAATGATCCGGTATTTGTTCCTTTTTTGTAGCCATTTGCGCTGGTCTTGTCCTCGGGTAGCTTGAAGGGCATATGGGAAAGCTCTGCACCATTTACAATTCTTTTTTGGGCTGTGTTTGCTGAGATCAGACTCCCCCCACCTTGTCAATTCCTCCCCCTCTCTCCTCCTCTTGTCAATTTCCCCATTCTGATAGCTGTAATGTCAGCTGTTGTCAAGGTGCTTTCTTATTCCTATGTTTAGTCATAGTTGTTACATCCCTTCCCTTATTCTGATAACCTGTTCTCTCGCCCGTCGCCAGGTCTTCTGCTGTCTTGTATTTAGGATGATGTGTTATTTTCAGTAGTTTTATTCTTTCCTGCAAGTTTCATGGTTGGGTTTAGACAGCTGCAAAATACCTGCTTTCAAATTTTCTATTTCCTTTATCTATATTGACTCTGGTCAGGTATATAACAAGGGTGGAGATAGTCATTTAGACTCGTAATAGGTAAGTGACGCTGCAGGCCTATGGCACAGAGGCTGTAGAATACAGGGATGGCACAGCTGATTGCACATGGCGGGCACAGACCATGATGGCTTCTGTCTGCTGAATTTGTCACTTTGCATGGTTTAGCATTTGTTTACAATAAATAGACATGGGATCGAACTCTAGTATCCTTGTGTTTGATGCTTCGGCTGTTTTATACTGTTTTAGATATTTACACAGTGCTGAATTAGATCTGATATGGATGGACAGAAGAACATCGTACAATGTGTACACAGCTGAACCTGGAGCGCAATGCATCTGTCTGTATATTTAATCTAATCAATGGATCGACAGATCGGAGGAGCAGGGTAACCAAGGCAGCCATAACATTACTGTTACCGCCTACATTTGAGTCACGGTAATGGAGGTCAGTAGAGGCACGTCTTCTCTGGCTCCCGTTGGGATTCTGGGCTATAACCATTAATAGCAGCCATTAGAGTGACAAGAGGGGTCATCCGTTCTGTAAATGGATGTAGCTGAGGGCTGTTGTCAAGAGCTCACCGCATCACTACAGCCCCTGCTTGCTCCATTCACCGTTTGCCAGAAATGCTACCTGTATTCTGCTGGTGCTGCGGGGAGAGCAGCAACCAGGAATAGAAATACCAAATTGCTTACAGTTGTAAAGGGTAATGGATTTACTGTATATAGGGAATATTTAATAATACAATTCTCTAATATATTAGAATAGCTATGAAACTCAGGGCCATTTTTTAACCTTTTGTATAGACTATACACATTTAATGGAGAGCGGACTGCAGTTAGTAAGATGTTGATCTACCAAAAACAGACAGCATAGCACATGACGTTCTTACTAGTTTATCTAGTTTATGAAAGTGCTCAGTCAGCAATGATCTACTTAAAATCACCTGTCAAAATTGGCTATTTTGGGCGATGGCTGTCTAATATGTATGGCCCTCTGAAGCGGTCTCCTAGGCTACAATATATACTTGGCTGGTTGAGAATGTGAGCTGGAGAGGTGATATGCTGCATGTTCCTCCGACAGTCATGACTGTTTACAATGTTGGTTTTCCTGCACCAAGAGCTACCAGTATTCCTGGCACGCACTTTACCTGGTGCCACATCCTCTAAAGTCCACCATGTAGACTTAGGCCTGACCCTGCGGGATCTATTGTGATGTAAGATTGGTTGCATAAAACTGCGGGGGTCTGGATGTTCTATTCAGAATGAAGACCGGTAAACACAAGTACATTATGCCCCTCTAAATGAGGCCTAAGCATTAAATTAGCCCTCAAGCCCACGGCTCCCACCCTATAATTATGTTTTATGTAGGTGTTGTTACATTTTTTTGTTAATTCAGAATTCTAAAATTGTTCATTTTGGTTCAAGACCAAAGTTTATGGGATGGCAAAAAAAAAAACCCTCAGGCCTAATTTATGAAAACCAATGGAGACGGACAATAGAGATACTGCAGAGAGCAACCAATAATATTGCAGCTCATGAAAAATAAAAGCCACTGATCTGGGTTCCTCCACTGGTTGATGCGCTGGAGGAGTAGACTTCGTGTGGGGAAGTATCAAGTTGTCATACAAGACTGGGGCTACACGTTGACTTTTTATATTTTTTTTGTAGTGAGCGTAGAATCTTGTGGTGTTTTTTTTTTAATCCCTTTTTTGCTGGGATTTTAGAGCTACACACTTGTCTCGAGTGATTTTGATGAGCTTTTAAAGCCACTCAATTCCTATGGACAGCAATATCGCAACAATTTTTTTGTAGCGATATAAATACTGTGTGCAGAGCCAGTCTAATCGATTCCTATGGACAACAATTTATCGCTCACTACAAAACAAAAGTTTAGGTTTAGCCCCAGCCTAAAGGGGGGGGGGGATGCCTTCCTCACTCTACATCCCCTCATACTCTTGGATAATAATGCTGCCCATCTCAGTCTAGACCATTTGTATACAGGAGTCCAGTACGTCATACAACATCGTAGACATGGTCTGACCGATAACCCACAGAGATGAAGCTGATAAGACTATCCATTTTTATAATGTGCTTCCTGCTACCTTTTATACATCCCAGAGTTTTATGTGCCATTGCATATACTGTATATCCTAACATGCACTATATGGACACCAGTATTGGAAAACATCTTCCACTCTTCTGGGAAGGCTTTCTATAAGATTTTGGAGTGTGTCTGTGGGATTTTTGCCCATTCATCCAGAAGAGCATTTGTGAGGTCAGACACTGATGTTGGATGAGCGGTCTTGACTCACAATCTCCGTTCTAGTTAATCTCAAAGGTGTTGCCAGTCAAGTTATTTCCACACCAAACCATTACTACCAGATAGAGAAGCGCGATTCGCTTGCATGCAGCTGTTCGGCCATGGAAACCCATGTCATGAAGCTCTTGGCGCACAGTTTTTGTGCAGCTGTCCATGCTATCGAAGGTTTGGAACCCTGCAGTTATTGTGTCTACAGAGCGTTGGTGACTTTTATGCACTATGCGCCTCCGTACTCAGCGACCTGGCTCTGTTACTTTACGTGGTCCTAAACGCTTCCACTTTGCAATAATAATGCTCACAGTAGATTGTGGAATATCTAGGAGGGAAGAAATTTCACGTACTGATTTGTTACAACAGTGACATCCTATTCTAGTACCACGCTGGAATTCAGTGAGCTCTGTGGAACGACTCATTCTTTCACAAATGTTTGTAAAGTCAGACTGCATGGCTAGGGGCTTAACTTTATATACCTGTAGCAATGGGACGGAATGAAACACCCGAATTCAATGATTAAGAGGTGTGTCCCAATACTTTTGTCCATATAGTGCATATTTGTGACTGTTCTCCCCACTCAAGCATTTGTGTTATGTATTTTATTAGTAGCCCTGCAGCACATTACACTCTACATAATAATCTTTTGAAACATTAGATTTTTATTGAAGTTTTTAAAGGTAATACATAATGGACCAAAGTCCAAAAACATAACAATAACTAAGCCGGAGATTTCTGGAAGGGAACCGCAACAAATCCTTCAATCTTCTTAAAGACGTTCCCATAGAGACGTAAATACTGGACAGGACCACCACATATGTATAGGGGATCCTAAATGTCCGCAGCCATGCCAGCATAGCTTGGAATAGTTGGGTGACATATTCTGGTAGGAGTCGGGTACCACCTAAGATGTATTTTTTTTTTCATCAGCTCCAAGTGGCTAACACATTTTTGGCTGGGTTCACAGAGTTTTTTGCAGGCGGAAAATCTGCCTCAAATTTCCGTTTGGAATTTTGAGGCAGATTTTCCTCTCCCTGCATTCTGATTTTCGCTGCGTTTTTCGCCCGCGGGCATAAAACTCTGCGAAATACGCCTTCTCTGCCTTCCATTGATGTCAAAGGGAGGTCAGAAGTGTAAACGCCCGAAGATAGAGCATGTCCCTTCGTTTACCTGCGAGCCGGTTTCAAGGTAAAACAACTCAGAGTGAACTCCCCCTTAGAGTGTTTCGCCGCCCAGTTAGCAGCCTTAATCCATTGTTCTTCCGAGAAAGTTGCTCCCAACTCCCCCTCCCATTTCAGCATATGGTTTTCTCTACAAGATTGACCTAATTTAGGCCCCATGCACACGACAGCAAAAAACCTCCGTTTTTGCGGACCGCAAGCGCGGTCCGCAAAAACGGAGCCATTCACTTTCATTGAACACTGACACCTTTCCGTAGCACTACAGAAGGGTGTCAGTGCCGTGGAAATGTTCCGGGAATTATGGAAGATGTCCGTTCTTTAGCATTTTGCGGGCCGTGCTCCCATACTTTGTATGGGATTGCGGGCACGGTCGTGTGCATGGGGCCTTAAAGAGGCTCTGTCACCAGATTTTGCAACCCCTATCTGCTATTGCAGCAGATAGGCGCTGCAATGTAGATTACAGTAACGTTTTTATTTTTAAAAAACGAGCATTTTTGTAGTTATGCAAATGAGGCTTGCAAAAGTCCAAGTGGGTGTGTTTAAAAGTAAAAGTCCAACTGGGCGTGTATTATGTGCGCACATCGGGGCGTTTTTACTACTTTTACTAGCTGGGCGTTCTGATGAGAAGTATCATCCACTTCTCTTCAGAACGCCCAGCTTCTGGCAGTGCAGACACAGCCGTGTTCTCGAGAGATCACGCTGTGACGTCACTCACTTCCTGCCCCAGGTCCTGCATCGTGTCGGCACCAGAGGCTACAGTTGATTCTGCAGCAGCATCAGCGTTTGCAGGTAAGTAGCTACATCGATTTACCTGCAAACGCCGATGCTGCTGCAGAATCATCTGTAGCCTCTGGTGCCGATGTGGCCGACACGATGCAGGACCTGGGGCAGGAAGTGAGTGACGACACAGCGTGATCTCTCGAGAACACGGCTGTGTCTGCACTGCCAGAAGCTGGGCGTTCTGAAGAGAAGTGGATGATACTTCTATACACCGCCCAGCTAGTAAAAGTAGTAAACACGCCCCGATGTACGCACATAATACACGCCCAGTTGTACTTTTACTTTTCAACACGCCCAGTTGTACTTTTGCAAGCCTCATTTGCATAAATACAAAAATGGTCATAACTTGGCCAAAAATGCTCGTTTTTTAAAAATAAAAACGTTACTGTAATCTACATTGCAGCGCCTATCTCCTGCAATAGCAGATAGGGGTTGCAAAATCTGGTGACAGAGCCTCTTTAAGCGTTAATTTGTGTCCATTAGACAACCCTTTTCTATATAGTATTCTAATTGATGTGTTTTAGTCATTTATAATCGAACTAGAAACATTTTACTTTTATCCATATTGTTATCCAAACTTTAAATGGTGCTCTAAAAATGTTTGTTGCACACACATTGGAAAAATATTCTGAGGTGGATATATATATATCTATATATATATATATATATATATATATATATATACACAGGTGTGCTGCCTGTTTTTGGATTGCTGTATTACTGGGATCTTGGTCTACTCCCATGGGCTTGCACCCACATCTCTAAACTGGTGCTGCTGGATCCTCTGTTTTGCTATATATATATATATATATATATATATATATATATTTCAGATGTATTCCTGCATCACAATATTTTGTTATGCTACAGCTTTTCAGTAGTAAAATGTGATCCCTCATGAGGCCTTGAAAACCTGTACTATGTAATTGGATATATGTGCAAAACACCATCACCAGTGACTAAATACATTTATTAGTAGATACATGTATGGTAAATTACACTAGCTGGGATAAAGATAATTTTGGCTATAGGGGACAGACACATTGACGCAATTTCATGACGTTATTAGCTGACAATAAATGTATGGGAAAGTATAGATAATATTAATCAATGTGTCTGTAGCTATTTGTAGGATTCAGCATGGTTGCTGCCAGTTATCTGCGGTTATCTATACTTGACCTCTACTTTCCCTTTGTATTGGATATCATGTGGCAATCCAGTTCAGTGGTATGGACGCGGCAACCATATTGAATTTAATTTTGGAAAACTGTCCATCAGTTTGTACATGTCCTTAAAGGGGTTTTCCCACGAGAGACATTTATGACACATCCGCAGTATATTTCATAAACGTCCGATAGATGCAGGTCCCACTTCTGGGGCCTGCACCTATCTCCAGAATGTGGCCCCCTAAACCCCATCCAGCCGCTGTGTGTTGCGGCTGAATGAGGTGTTTTCCGACCATGAAAAAAGATATATGGTCGTGAGTTACGTAAAAAGCGTAACTCGCTGAGCTATGCTGTTTCTGTAACTCCAATAGTAGTGAATGGCAGTTACAGAAGCAGCGTAGCATGCGAGCTATGCTGTTTCCGTAACTACCATTATGTTCTATGAGACTTACATAAACAGCATAGCATAGGTCAGTGTAAAAGGGCCTTTAGAGTCTCAACTAAATAAATTAGTTTCGTAAATTATTCTTCATTAACCACTTCCCGACCGCCCACTGTATATTCACGTCGGCATTTGCTGGGCTCTGTGCAGCGCCGACGTGAATTCACGGTGGGTGTTAAAAGCACGATCCGGGTGTTTCAGAGTAGCGCTGACACCTGGATCGCGCTGTTAACCCCTGCCTCTGGTCCCGGAGACATGACCGAGACCTAATTGGTTCAGGTCCCGGTCATGTGATCGCAGGGAAAGTTTGTTGTAGCAACGAACTGGAAAGTTTGTTGCTACAACAAACTTTCCCGGGGACCGATTGCGGGTGCTGCAGTCTGTTATAAGGCAGAACCGGAGGCCGTACAACAGCCCCCGGGTCTGCCATGCACAGCAGCCTATGAGAGCCAGCCGGATGCTGGTTCTCATAAGCTTCCTCTCAGTGTGACTCTCAGCGTCACACTGACAGTTTATAATACGTTACACTACCTAGGTACAACCCGTCCCGCAAAAAACAAGCCGTTACACAGCTTTTTTGACTGAAAAATAAAAAAGTTATGGCGCTCAGAATATGGGGACACAAAAAATAAATAATTTTATCTAAAAGTGATTTTATTGCGCAAATGCCACAAAACATAAAAAAAACTATATACATCTGGTATCGCCGTAATCGTATCGACCCGCAGAATAAAGTAAAATGTAATTTATAGCGCATGGTGAAAAGTGTAAAAAAAGAAAGACGATAAGAAAAATTGTCGGAATTTGTGTTTTTGTCACTTTGCTTGATAAAAAAAATCACCTGTACCAATGAAAACTCCAGATTGTCCCGCAACAAATAAGTCCTCGCACGGCTCCGGTGAAGAAAAAATAAAAAAAGTTCTGGCTCTCAGAATATAGCGACAGAAATTGTGCAGTGTCCAAAAGCGGATAAGATCGGGCGCCATTTATCAGTGCGACATTGGCCACATATCTGCGGATTATTATTTATTTACCGAATTATTATACCCTCTTATTATGTCCTGATGTACTCTGCCCAATTTACACATATCCCCACATCATAAACTGAAATACCAGCAAAACCCCAAACAGAACGGTTACCAAGTAAACTCTGCGCTCCAAAAGCCAAATGGCGCTCCCTCCCTTCTAAGCCCCACAGCGTGCCCAAACACCAACTTACGTCCACATATATGATATTTTATATCCGGGAGAACCCGCTCAACATTGTATGAGGTATTTGTCTTCAGTGGCACAAACTGGGCACAACATATTGTGCGTTAAAATGGCATATCAGTGGAAAATTGTAATTTTCACTTTGCACCATCCGCTGCGCATTAACGCCTTTGCGCACCACGACTTAATAGCATGTTGTGGTGCGGGGGGTTATATATGGAGTGGGCTCATGCGCTGCGCCCGCGCCATATTCTGCAAGTGTCCGCTGTGTATTACAGCTGACACCCGGGACTAATGGACAGGAACAGCGATCGCGCTGTTACAGGAGCCTGTAAAATGACATTATACTGCAAAGCTTTACAAGTTTTGAGGTGCTTTTTAATCTTTATTCTTTGCAAATATCTATTCTTTTAAATATTTTTCAGAAAAAAATATTTTCACTTTCACAGGCAAACTCCAATAAATATAGCAGAAGACCTGTGGGGTCAAGATGCTAACTATATCCCTAGATAAATTCCTTGAGGGGTGCAGTTTCCAAAACCGTGTCACTTTTGGGGGATTTCCACTGTTTTGGCACTACAAGACCTCTTCAAACCCGACATGGTGCCTAAAATATATTCTAAAAAAAGGAGGCAACAAAATCCACTAGGTGCTCCGTTGCTTCTGAGGCCGGTATTTCAGTCCATTACCGCACTAGGGCCACATGTGGGATATTTCTAAAAACTGCAGAATCTCGGCAATAAATATTGTGTTGCGTTTCTCTGGTAAAACCTTCTGTGTTACAGAATAAAATACGCCTCGAATTACTTCCGAAAATATGCCTCGATAGCGTTGGCAAACATCTGCCCATTGAAAGCAATGGGCTGACGTTTGTCTGTTCACAAGAGGCGTATATTTACGCGTCGCTGTCAAAAGACGGCGCGTAAATAGACGCCCACGCCAAAGAAGTGTCATGTCACTTCTTCAGACGTAAATGGAGCCGTATTCCATGGACTCCATGGAAAACCAGCTCCAGTTACGTCCGTAATGGACGCGTCGTTCAAGCGCCTGCACATGCCGTTACGGCTGAAATGACGGGGCTGTTTTCTCCTGAAAACAGCCCCGTAATTTCAGCCTTTACGGACGCTGCCGTGTGAACATACACATACAGCAGCTCATTTTGGCTGGTGCAACGAGCACCGATCAACGAGACAGCTCGTTGATCGGTGCTCGTTTGTTCCTTTCACAAGGAGCTATGTTTGGGGGCGAGCGCTCATTACTACGATCGCTCGTCCCCATACATTTGTATCATGCCGCAAAAGGTCCGTGTCAGCATATGGTGCGTGGCTGCGTGATTTTCGCGCAGCCGGCATCATTGTGACACTCTGTTTTTATGTTTACAAACAGAAAAGCACGAGGTGCCTTTCTGTTTTCATTCATTCTTTTTACTACTGTATCGCGCGGCTCCCGGAAGTGCTTCCGTTTGCCGTGCGCGATTTGCACGCACCCATTCACTTCAATGGGTTTGTGCTGCGCGAAACACGGGCACGTATAGGACATGTCGTGAGTTTTACGCAGTGCACATACGCTGCGTGAAAATCACTGACTGTCTGAACGGCCACATTCATTTACATAGGTCCGTGCGACACGCGTGAAAATCACGCGTGTAGCACGGGTGTATAACAAGTCCGTGTGAATAAAACCTAAATCTGTAGATTAGCTACCTCATAAAACATCCCCACTTGGGAATGCCAATAAGAACCACTCAGATTACCGTCGTTATTTAATGAACTTAGACTACAATAATGACGACTGGAAAACTTTTGTTAATAGATTTTATAAATGAGTAAGTAAAAACAGGATTATTATTATTTTTATCATTCATAAGATTCACGACCAAAGACCGGACTTACTGGTTTTTGATCGAGCACCGATTTAGTCATCATTGATTCCATGTAGACACTTTCCTGGTGTGCAGGGGAAGCAACGGCCTGCATTGAAGAGAACAATTTGCTCAAGACATCTTCTTATTTTGAGTCATAACGCCACGTTTACAGGCACTAATAAAATCTAGCATGGTACAAGTACCCTTTTATTTGACTTTTATATGTATTATTAGCTGAAGTGATATTTGGTTGCATACTATAATTATAACTGAAAGGCTTCCGTACTTTCTTTATAATAAAGCCGTGTGCATTACATATGCTTGGCCTATGGACAGGATGTTTCAGAGATCTGTGGAAGTTCCAAAAGCTATTCAAAAAAAAAAACAAGCCTCGGTAAACGGGCAATGGTCTGTGGTACTGGAGATTCAGGACTGAATTGTATACACTTACAAAATGTGAGCACTATATATGTTTATTAAATCTTAATTCAGTGATATTGATAAGAAAGTAGAGAAACTTTTTTCTGATCACCAATGCAAACAAATAACTGCATTGTTTTTGCCAACCAGTCAGATGCCAGCTTTCACATTGTAATTTTGCAATTATTTGCAAAATTGCTTGATTGGTTGTGATGTGTTGCTATGGACATAACTGCTGACAGCGCTGTATAGAGGAGGTGAGTGCAGTGTTAATGATCCCTATTGTGTCGGTTATGCACGTTGCGTGATCAAGAAATTGATGTTTAATGCCCCCGGGGGTGCGGTCGCAAGTGCCACACTCTGCTCTGATTGACGGCTCTAGAGTCCAATCAGGAGACTGCTAGAGGGAAATAGCTAGCAGCGTCCAGTGAGGAGCACTTGAACATCAAGGGGCTGCCTCAGTGGCACTTGCGATTGCGTCGCCGGGGGCATGACTGACACGAGGTTTTGTTGCACTGCACTCCCCCTCTATATAGCGCTGTCAGCAGTTTTGAAAGCTCAATACTGCTGACAGACTCTTAAAGTCCACAGGTATGGCTCTGTTCACGCTAATACTTTTCCCTTTCTGCCAGGGTTCCAGTAATTATTTCGGCATGAATAGCATAGTCCACAGCACTATTCCTGTTTTAAGACCTATCTTAAAGAGTAAGGGTATGTTCACACGATGAGAGGCATTTACGTGTGAAAAGACAGACGTTAACAGCTGCCTCGTTTCACACGTAAATGCTCCTCCTCGCATTTTGCGAGCCGTCTGAGACGCTCGTAAATCTTGAGCTGTGCTTCATTGAGTTCAATGAAGAACAGCTCAAATTACGTGGCAAAGAAGTGTCCTGCACTTCTTTGCCGAGGCAGTCAATTTACGCGTCGTCGTTTGGCAGCTGTCAAACGACGACGCGTAAATTACAGGTCGTCTGCACAATACGTCGGCAAACCCATTCAAATGAATGGGCAGATGTTTGCCGACGTATTGTAGCCCTATTTTCAGGCGTAAAACGAGGCATAATACGCCTCGTTTACGCCTGAAAATAGGTCGTGTGAACCCAGCCTAACTCATTTTATACATTTTTTGAGGCGTCCTAGTGCCATGTGAGAAGTTTTGATTAATGGGGGTCCAGTTGCTGAGACCCACACAGATTGCTTAAACATAGGGGCAGAAGCTCCCAGCCGAGCGCAGTGCCCCTATGACTGTGGTGGTATAACTTCGGCACTTTTCGGAAAGACTGTTAGGCTGGGTTCACACGACCATGTTACGTCTGTAATGTACGGAACGTATTTCGGCCGGAAGACCCGGACCGAACACACTACAGGGGGCCGGGCGCCTAGCATCATAGTGATGTACGATGCTAGGAGTCCGTGCCTCTGCGTGGAACTACTGTCCCGTACTGAAAACATGATTACAGTACGGGACAGTTGTCCTGCAGCGAGGCAGGGACTCCTAGCATCGTACATCACTATGATGCTAGGAGCCCGGCTCCCTGCACTGTGTTCGGTCCGGGTCTTCCGGCCGAAATACGTTCCGTACTTTACGGATGTAACATGGTCGTGTGAACCCAGCCTTAGGGTATGCGCACACACAAAATAAAAAACAGTCTGAAAATACGGAGCTGTTGATTTTCAGACTTTTTTTTTTTTTTAAGCACGATTTTCGCACTGTTTTTCGCTGCGTTTTTACGGCCGTTTTTGGAGCTGTTTTTCTATAGTCTATGAAAAACGGCTCCAAAAACGGCTGAAGAAGTGACATGCACTTCTTTTTCAAAACAGCCGCGCAAAAAAAATAGCATGTCGGAACAGAACGCCGTTTTTCCCATTGAAATCAATAGGCAGATGTTTGGAGGCGTTCTGCTTCCGATTTTTCGGCCATTTACGGGCAGAAAAAAACGTCCGAAATTAAGACGTGTGAACATACCCTTACTGTAGCTGAAGACTAGCTCATAGACTTCTATGTATTTGATATATTATGGATGGCATTTAACAGTACAGTACTTTCTGCAAGCTTGTTAAATTTATAAGTACTCTTCCTTCACCAATGACCCTGTTGTTCTTAGATTTGACTTACTGGATTCTTGAATTCTATGTTTTGTTTTTCCTTGTGTCAAATCTGTTTCTCCATCTCGAGTTCTTTTTGTGTTTCCATGTGTGTACAGATGCTTTAAGCCAGGATCACACACAATTTTTTTTTTTCTTTTTAGTTTTTGCGTATACACACTAGGGATGTCACGATACCAGAATTTGGACTTCGATACAGATACTTTGTTTAGTATTGTGATTTCGATACCAATTAGATACTTTGCCAACAGTAATAAAAAAAAAAAAAGTTCTCCCATTTTGTGATGAGGCGTGAGGTGTGATGATGAATTTATCCTCCACGTGCCTCAGATTAATAGTAATTAATCCCAGTCATAATGGGTTAATATGTAAGTTACATGATGGGGTTAATTACTATTAATGTGAGGCACATGGAGGTTATATTCATCACACCTCGTGCCCAACAAAAAGTGAGAGAAAGACGTTTTTATTTTATTTTTTGACAGCGTACACATCATAAATGATGCAAAAAAAATTGTTGTGCAGGTTATTACGGCCGCGCCAATACCACATATGTGAATATTTTATGTATTGAGATTTATTTTAATGTTTATTGTAAAAAGGTGTATGTGTTTTTTTTTTTTTAAATGTAACATTACTTTGTTTTTACTTTATTTTTTTAACTTTAATGTACTGGCATATATCTATATTACAGTACATTAGCCTGTGTACTGATAGTACACAGGCAGTTGTTAGCACATACCTAACTATGCCCTACCAACAGGAAATATGGTAGGACAGCCCTGGGGTCCTTCAATGGACCCTGGGCTGTCTGCCCATATATGGTATGTCCCTCAATCGCGTCACAGGAATACCCTGTGATGCGATCCAAGGGGCAACCACCCTTCTCATTTTCCCCTGAATGCTGCTGTCCGCTGTGATCGCAGCATTCACGGGAATAACGGCGGAGATGAAAGGTTTCTCTGATCTCCGCCAGCGGGGCTGCGGCTGTGTAATATAGGCATTGCCCCGCTCCTGACAGGAAGTGCGCGCGTGGCCGGCGCTGCACTGATGAGCGGCGGTTCAGGCACTGAAGACAACACGGGGGTGTTTTGTAGTGCGCCCGCCATGTTCTGTTTTCAGTGCCACCGCTCATTAGTGCAGCGCTGGCCGCATCGCATCATCCTGACACCGCACACTTATCAGGATTCAGGAGGGCAGCAATGACTGTATCACACAGCCGCAGCCCCGCTCTCATACATTCATGTGTTACTATACTGAGCTGTGCAGCCGCACAGCTAACTATCGAAATACATTAAATAATGGTATCGAACCGTTTGGGGATGCAGAGTATCGAAACAGTATCGAAGTTTCGATGCATCGTGCATCCCTAATACACACCATTCCTTTCTTTTGGATCCACTACTGGCTTTGGCTAAAAAAAACACATCAAAACTGTGTGTGTGATCTTGGTCTTACTCGATCCTCTACTTTAACCCCTTCCCGACCACCCCACGTAGATTAACGGGCTGCAGCACTGGTCCTTGTGCCTGCAGCCCATTAATCTACGTGTGCTCCTAACAGCGCACACAGGCAATCGCCGCAGCCCGGCATCTCACAGGACAGGCTGCTACTAGCAGCATTAGTACTGGGGGAAAACATCAGCTCGGATCACAGCGATGATCTGATCCGATTAACCCCTTAAATTTGGCAGTCAATAGCGACCGCCGCATTTAAGTTGTTACAACAAGATCGGCGCTACGCGATTGCGGGGGCCGATTGTTGTTATGGCAATCAGAAGCCTAAGGGTATGTGCACACACACTAATTACGTCCGTAATTGACGGACGTATTTCGGCCGCAAGTCCCGGACCGAACACAGTGCAGGGAGCCGGGCTCCTAGCATCATACTTATGTACGACGCTAGAAGTCCCTGCCTTGCTGCAGGACAACTGTCCCGTAGTATAATCATGTTTACAGTACGGGACAGTTGTCCTGCAGCGAGGCAGGGACTCCTGGCGTCGTACATAAGTATGATGCTAGGAGCCCGACTCCCTGCACTGTGTTCGGTCCGGGACTTGCGGCCGAAATACGTCCGTCAATTACGGACGTAATTAGTGTGTGTGCACATACCCTAACAAAGGCTACCGGTCTGCCATCTATGAAAGGCCAGAGGCAGGACCTAATATGCCCCCTGTTAGTGTGAAACTGACAGGTATAATACCCTGCAATACATAAGTATTGCAGGGTATTATAACAACAATCCAACAATAGGATCTTCAAGTCCCCAGTGGGACTAAAAAAAAAAGTTACATTTCAAAATAATAACATTTAAAAATGAAAAAAGAAACTATGCATAATTGGTATTGCCGCGTCTGTAATGGCCTGAACTATAAAAATATAATGGCATTTATCTCACACAGTGACCGCTATAAAATAAAGAAAATAAAAAAAACGATACCAGAATCGCTATTTTTTGGTCACTTCAGCTCCCAAAAAATTTAATAAATAGGGATCAAAAAGTTGCATGTACTCAAATGGTACCAATAAAAACTACAGTTTGTTCCGCAAAAAACAAGAACTCGCACAACTTTCTTGATGGGAAAAATAAAAAAAATTGTGGCTTTTAGAATATTGCGACACAAAAACGAAATTTTTTTTAAGACCGTGATTTTATCGTGCAAACAACGTATCGCCGTAATTGCATCGACCCGCAGAATAAATTAAATGTCATTTATAGCGCACGATGGACGCCGTAAAAAAAATAATAATAAAAAACGTAAGTTTTGACGTCCTAATTGCACTAAATTCAGCAAAAAACCTATGGGATCAAAATGCTCACTATACCCCTAGATTCATTTTAGGGCTGTAGTTTCCCAAATGGGGTCACTACTGGGGGTTGTGCACTGATTTGGTCCCGCAGGGGCTTTGCAAATGCTACATGACACCCGAAAACCAATCAAGCAAACTTGAGCTCCAAAAGCCAAATAGCGCTCCTTCCCTTCTGAACCCTGCAGTATGTCCAAACAGCCGTTTATTACCACATATGGGGTATTACCGTAATCAGTAGAAATTGCTGTACAAATCTTGGGGTGCTTTTTCTTCCTTGTAAAAATTTATAATTTCTAAGTTTTATTGGAAAAAAATGTGATTTTTTTTAATTTTTACGGACGAATTCAGCAAAAAACCTGTGGGGTTAAAATGCTCTATACCCCTTGATAAATTCCTTGAGGGGTGTAGTTTGCCAAATGGTGCCTTTTTGGGGGGTTTCCACTATTTTGGCCCCACAAGACGTCTTCAAACCTGACATGGTGCCTAAAATATATTCTAATAAAAAGGAGGCCCCAAAATCCTCTAGGTGCTCCTTTGCTTCTGAGGCCTGCGCTTCAGTCCATTACCACACTAGGGTTACAATAATGAGTTCTTATGTGTAATATTAATTATTGTTTAATTGTGGGCCAATACCCGCTTTGGTGATAATTTGATAAACCACTTATCTTTATGGTTATGTAATTATTTATATGATCTATGTATGTTTTATATTTTAGTTTGATTATGCATATATGGGGACGTTTATGGATATACATTTGAATAATATTTTTATATATAGATTTTTTGTTTTGAGATTATTTATATCATTTTCACGTTTTGTGATATTTATTTATTTTTGTATATTCTATTTTTATTGGAATATAATTTGATAACACAACTGATACAGTATAAAGTTATTTTACTGATCCTTACTTAATAGTGTTTTATTATTTTCATTATACACCATTCACGATTAATTTCACTTAGTATTACTTTTGTGTTTGCGGGTTATTGTTTGGGCGATTGCAGGATTGGTCTGGCGTGTGGGTTGGACCCGATGTACTGTCCTGAGTGGAGGGCCCCCGCTCGTTTGGTGCATCTGGTGTCCGCCCCGTGTTTGGTCTTTGCTGGCATGGTCCTTGACAATCACTTGTTTATTATTATTTGTCATACACATTTAATACACATTCAACACACATTCATTATTCTTAATACACAGATATACTCTTTTGTCTTGATGAACTATCAATAAGTGTACAGTGTATACACATATATATGTTTATACGTGTGATTATATGTTTTTTAGAGATATATATTTTCTAGATATATTCTTTTATATACTAATTTAATAATTTTTGTTTTTTGTTTTTTGTTTTTGTTTTTTATTTATTATTTTTATTATTTTCATAATTTTTCTTGTATTTATTCATATACATTCATTTATTAATTACACTGGTTATTACACACGTATGTGTGTATATATTTATATATATATATATATATATATATATATGGGTATATATTTTGCATTATAATTGCTCATTTGTATAATTTTCTATATATATATATATATATAAATACAGAATAATAGAAATATAATTATATAAATAATTTGCGTTTTTATACATATTTATATTTATGTTTCGTCATGGAATTATCACTTTATGAGTTGGTGCAATAAGTATAGGCATTAATTTAATCTATTTTTGATTGTTATTTAATACCATCCTCTTATATATCCTGTTTGATTGTTGTTCTTTTGTGTACTCTTATTGGAATGAATAATGCTATTTATTTGTTCTATAATATTCTTTCAATAGCATTGATTAACATATACTAATGTTTTGTTTGTAGCGATTCTTTTAGATTCCATGTATGACATGGGGGTTCTTGATTGATTCAGGGATTTGTCCAACTGACTAAATCTAGATGTTAATTCATGCCGTGTTGATGTGTTATGGCGTTGTCATAGTTACCCGCCGTGTATTAGGATAAACTGCACGGTCACTAATGGGCTGAGGGGCGTGACCCGCTCCGTTCTCATGGGTGACACGCATCGGTGTGCGTCATTAAGTGACGGCGCGATGCTGGTTACTTCATTGGGAGTGGTTTTTCCCTGCCGCACATCATTGGTTACTTGCCTCCGTGTTCATGGGATTTAAACTTCAGCTGTCAGTGTAGTAGCACACCTCCTGACGAAGGTTGCGAAACGCGCGTCGAGGTGCTCGGTGTCCAGGTGTATCATTTCCTCCATCATGTCCTCTGCAGGTATAGTCTACTCATTGTAGTTGATATTCCTTCCCTTTTTTGACACAGTGCTTTTTGCTTTACTTACATCATTGCATCATTGGCACTGGAGCGACTTGTTATTGCAGCACTATCCATATCAGTTCCCTGGTGCTCTGATGCTGGTCTTGCATATAGATATACATATGGATATGCATATGAGTACTTGCATATAGATCTACATATAGATATGCATATAAGTGCTCTTATATCCTTCTTTAAGGGTACATGCTTTTCTGCATGAGGACTTGATACCATTATACTCACCATACTTACCATCTTTATTCATCATAAACCTGGCATATATTTTATGTTATTTTAATTGTCTATAGTATATACTTGGGAGGGGGGTTCAATTTTTGTATCTTCATTTAATTATTTTTGTATTTATGTGTAATAAATTATTTGTTTTGATTAAATAAAATTATTTTGATTAAATATTATTATATCAAGATTTCTTCTTTGGTTTAGTGAATATGGATATGTGATTTCTTGAACATGATATTTTGGCTAAGTAAATATATATATAGGTTATAACACTAGGGCTACATGTGGGATATTTATAAAAACGGCAGAATCTGGGCAATAAATATTGAGTTGCGTTTCTCTGGTAAAACCTTTTGTGTTACAGAAAAAAATTGATTAAAATAGAAAAAAATGGATTCAAATTAATTTTCGGACAAAAAAAAAGGGATTTGTAAATTTCCCCTCTACTTTGCTTTAATTCCTGTGAAACACCTAAAGGGTTCAGAAACTTTCTAAATGCTGTTTTGAATACTTTGAGGGGTGCAGTTTTTAAAATTGGGTGACTTATGGGGGTTTCTAATATATAAGGCACTCAAAGCCACTTCAGAAGTGAACTGGCCCCTGTAAAAATAGGTTTTGTAACGTCCTAGAGAAAAAAAGGATGTTCAAAAAATGATGCCAAGATAAAGTAGACTTATGGGAAATGTTAACTAGTAAATATTTTGTGTGGTATTACTATCTGTTTTACAAGCGGATACATTAAAATTTTTAAAAATGCTAATTTTTCCAAATTTTCTCTAAAGTTTGGTGTTTTTCACAAATACTGAACTTATTGATCACATTTTTCCACTATCCTAAAGTACAGTATGTCACGAGAAAACATTCTCATAATCTCTTGGATAGGTAAAAGTATTCCCAAGTCATTACCACATAAAGTGACACATGTCAGATTTGAAAAAATCGGCTGCGTCCACAAGGCCAAAACAGGCTGCGTCCTGAAGGGGTTAATGGACTGCAGTTTTCATTCAGTGCACTAGATATTTATGAGAATGAGGGAGTAGCTCCAAAACTGCTGCCATGTGGCTGTTGATGCTTTCATTGTCGGTTTTTACCATAATGAAATAGCTTTGAGAAATAAACTGCTTAATGTAGATCTATAAGAAGGTTATTTGTTGTACAGTAGCTGCATTTTATATAATTTTAGACATGCATGAAGCTTACATCTGCAAATCAGAAATGACTATAAATTAAGGATGATAAACAAGTGGTGGTAAATTTCTTACAGTTCATCTGAATTATTGATTATTTTTAGTCTTGGTAGTATAGCCCTTCAATACAAGAATAATTTCAGTGCTCTATGACCACGGGTCATTGATGCCTTTATCTGCACAGCCAAATTTTCAGTTGAAATGCCACATGCGAAGTCCTAATGCACATGGCCGCATTCTGTATCCTTTTCACATGGATCCAGAACACTGTGCTCATCCTGTATATAATATTATACTGTACTGTAGCACAAGGAGATTTTATTTTATTGCAGAGAGCTTCTACCAAAGTATTGCTTTTAGGGGGGAATTTTTTAATCTGAACTACAGATCCTTAGGCACTCGGTGCCTCCATACAGAAACCAAAAAGTACCGTCATTTTTAAAAATGGCATATTTCATAATTTAACCCAAAAATAAATTAATTTTTTTGTAGGGATAGGGAACTTTTTTCCTACAGGTATATTTATCGCATATAGATAGGTTATGGCAAAAATGCTTGATCAAAGGGGGTTTGAGTTCTGTGACGTCTACTTATTGTGTAAACAAAGGGCTGGGGCTTAACCCCTTCCCGCGATTGGGCGTGACTGTACGTCAGGATTTCCCGCATTTGGACAACCAAGCTTTAAACTGTCACCATGTCAACAGACACGGTGACAGCGTCTTGATCGCAACTGTCATAGACAGTTGCCGAGCAAGACTCGCGGCACAGGACTAATCAGTGGTCCCGTGCCGGCAAAGCGCTGTGATTGGCCAGTCAGTACTGACTGGCCAATCACAGTGCACGTGGATTGTTTTGCAACTCCGACTCTGACAAGCTCATTTCTGTCAGATTTATTTTTTGGGCTGGATTTTATGGAATGGGTGGGTAGGTTGGCAGTGGGACCTGCCATTCCTTCTCCCTCCATTGCGGGTTTTCCAGGTTGTCCTCCTTAGTTACTAAAATGTATTCTACCCCTAGATGAATACCTAGAGGCTTGTGACTTCACAATTTAAATATTCTCACTATACCCCTAGATGAATACCTTGAAAGGTGTTACATTACAAACTAAATCTTCTCAATATACCGCTAGATGAATTCTTTGAGGGGTTTAGTTTCCTAAATGGGGTCACTTTTCTGGGTTTCTAATGTTTGACTCCCCAGAACCTCTGTTTTCATGACACAGGGCAGTAAATGCCATTGTAGTAGGCCTCAGATGTTGCATGGTGCTCTTTACATTCTGAGCCCTGCCATGTGCTCAAACAGCAGTTTATCTCCAGAAATGGGGTATTGCCGTACTCAGGAGAAATTGCGTAACAAACTCCGGGTGCTTTTTCTCCTTTAACCCCTTGTTAAAATGATGAATTTGGGGCTAAAGCAACATATTCTTTGGAAAAAAAACTACATTTTCTTTTTTTACTGCCCAGTGTATGAAACACCTGTAGGGTCAAAATGCTCACTATACCACTTGAAAAATTCCTTGAGGGGTGTAGTTTCCAAAATGCAGTCACTTTTGGGGGCTTTCCACTGCACTGGTACCTTAGGAGCTTTACAAATGCGACATGGTGCAGTGAAATATATCCAGCAAAATCTGTGCTCGAAAAGCTAAATGGCGTGCCTTCCCTTCCGAGTCCTGCCACTTGCCCAAACAGCAGTTTATGACCACATGTTTGGTATTTCCGTACTCTGGAGAAGTTGCTTTACAAATGTTGGGGTGCATTTTCTCATTTATTTGTTAGTTAAAGATTTTGAAGTAAAGCTACATCTTATTGGAAAATAATGTAATTTTTCATTTTCACTGCAAAATTCTAATGAAATCTATGAAACACCTGTGGGGGGCAAAATGCTCACTACACCCCTAGATGAATTCCTCAAGGGGTGTAATTTCCAAAATGGGGTCTTTCTTGGCGTGTTTCCTTTGTTTCGGCACCACAAGACCTCTTTTAACCTGACATGGTGCCTTAAATATAATCTAAGAAAAGGAAGGCCCTAAAATCCACTAGGTGATCCTTTGCTTCTGGGGCCTTCATTTTAGTCCATTAGCACACTAGGGCCACATGCAGGATATTTAAAAAAAACTGCAGAATCTGGGCAATAAATATTCAATTGTGTTTCTCTGGTAAAACCTTCAGTATTACAGGAAAAAATTATTAAAATGGAATTTCTGAAAAAAACAAATGAAATTTGTAAATTTTCCTTCCACTTTTGCTTTAATTCCTGTGAAACGCCTAAAGGGTTAAAAAACTTTCTGAATGCTGTTTTGGATACTTTGAGGGGTGCAGTTTTTAAAGTGGGGTGACTTGTGGGGGGGTTTCTAATATATAAGGCCCTCAAAGCCACTTCACAACTGAACTGTTCCCTAAAGTTCTAAGCCTTGTAACGTCCTAGAAAAATAAAAGGATGTTCAAAAAACGATGCCAATCTAAAGTAGACATATGGTAAATGTTAACTAGTAACTATATTTTGTGTGGTATAACTGTCTTACAAGCAGATACATTTGAATTTAGAAAATGCTAATTTTTTGCAAATTTTCTAAATTTTGGTGTTTTTCACAAAAAAATATTGAATCTATTGACCAAATTTTTTCACTAACATAAAGTACAACGTGCCACGAGAAAACAATCCGCTAGTACTGACTCTGCTCGGGGACTCTTGAATTCCCTGACATCGCTGTTTACATATGGACAGCGATGTCCTGGGCTTACCCAGAGCTGGAGTCCCGGGCAGAGCGCTAGTATAGTCTCTGCTCTGGGACTCTGGGGAAGCCTCTGACATCGCTGTCCATACATCGACAGTGATGCCAGAGCGGAAGTCCCAGTTATGTCACGAGTACAGCTGGAGTCCCGGGAAGAGTCTACTAGCGCTCTGCCCTGGACTCCAGCTCTGGTGTTGCCCCTGACATCCATGTCCATATATGGACAGTGATGTCCGGAGCAGAGCTGGAATCCCAGGGAGAGTGCTAGAAGCGGCTCTGCTCCGTGACTCCAGCTCTGGGCAAGCCCCTGACATCACTGTCCATATATGGGCACTGATGTTACTAGCTTCCCCAGAGTTCCGGCGCAGAGCCTATACCAGTGCTCTGCTCTGGGACTCTGGCTCTGGGGTTGCCCCTGATACCACATTCCGATCCAGGAGGATCCCCTGACGTCACGGTGTTTGGACAGTGACGTCAGGGACTCCAACAGTAGGAATCCCCAGCCAAAGCGGGGGCGACGCTCTGGCTGGGCATTCCACTTCTAGAGGGAGCCCCAATGGAGCTATCTACTTGGGGTGTGTTTGGCAGCATCTGCGGAGGGCACTGTGGCAGCATCTGCGGAGGGCACTGTGGCAGCATCTGCGGAGGGCACTGTGGCAGCATCTGCGGAGGGCACTGTGGCAGCATCTGCGGAGGGCACTGTGGCAGCATCTGCGGAGGGCACTGTGGCAGCATCTGCGGAGGGCACTGTGGCAGCATCTAAAGAGGACACTGTGGCATTATCTAGGGGTGTGTTGCATTATCCGCAGAGGGCACTGTGGCAGCATCTAGAGAGGGCACTGTGGCAGCATCTAGAGAGGGCACTGTGGCAGCATCCGCAGAGGGCACTGTGGCACTATTTAAAAAGGGGCTGCCCAATCTTGACGTGTGTCTGTCAAACACTGCAAATTGAGCCGCCGGACTGCATTTAGCAACACTTAAAGAGGCTCTGTCACCAGATTTTGCAACCCCTATCTCCTATTGCAGCAGATCGGCGCTACAATGGAGATAAGAGTAACGCTTTTTTTTTTTTTAAAACGAGCATTTTTGGCCAAGTTATGACCATTTTTATATTTATGTAAATGAGGCTTTCTAAAGTACAACTGGGCGTGTATTGTGTTCGTTACATCGGGGCGTTTTTACTTCTTTTACTAGCTGCGCGTTGTGTATAGAAGTGTCATCCACTTCTCTACACCACGCCCAGCTTCTGGCAGTGCAGACACACAGCGTGTTCTCGAGAGATCACGCTGTGACGTCACTCACTTCCTGCCCCAGGTCCTGCATCGTGTCGGCCACATCGGCACCAGAGGCTACATTTGATTCTGCAGCAGCATCGGCGTTTGCAGGTAAGTCGATGTAGCTACTTACCTGCAAAGGCTGATGCTGCTGCAGAATCAACTGTAGCCTCTGGTGCCGATGTGTCCCGACACGATGCAGGACCTGGGGCAGGAAGTGAGTGACGTCACAGCGTGATCTCTCGAACACGCTGTGTGTCTGCACTGCCAGAAGCTGGACGTTGTGTAGAGAAGTGGATGATACTAAAATACACAACGCCCAGCTAGTAAAAGAAGTAAAAACGCCCCGATATAACGAACACAATACACGCCCAGTTGTACTTTTACTTTAAACACGCCCAGTTGTACTTTAGAAAGCCTCATTTACATAAATATAAAAATGGCCATAACTTGGCCAAAAATGCTCGTTTTAAAAAAAAACAAACGTTACTCTCATCTCCATTGCAGCGCCGATCTGCTGCAATAGTAGATAGGGGTTGAAAAATCTAGTGACAGAGCCTCTTTAAACTGGAAAACTGGATTGTTGAAATAAGCACATGGAGAAATATCTCAAATTTTAAACCTAGCGGTATTATTATAGTAATGTAGTATTATTATTATTTATTATTATTATTATTATTATAGTAATATAGTGTTATAGTAGTTCAAATAACTAATTGATTAACAATAATTTTGTATTGTATCAAATTTGAAAGTAATGCGGCCTGTCAACTTCCGATTTTTTTTCTATATGTGGCCCTCTTACCCGGCTGAGTTTGAGACCCCTGTTCTAAACTATGCAGAGGGGGGGCCACAGCTACTTCACATGAGCATCAGGTAGGGATCCGGCAGTTGAAATCGTATACAGTTAGGTCCAGAATTATTTGGACAGTGACACAATCTTCATGATTTGGGCTCTGCATGCTACCACATTGGATTTGAAATGAAACAACTGAGATGCAATTGAAGTGTAGACTTTCAGGTTTAATTCAAGGGGTTGAACTAGGGCTGGGCAATTAATCAAAACCGAAATTCAGCGCAAGTAATCGACATAGTCTTGTGAATTTTGGTTTTATGAATTATGTGGGACTTTATACTGCGTGGAGGGCAGTTATGGAAGGCATTATACTGTGTGCAGGTCAGTTAAAAGGGGCATTATACTGTGTGGGGAGCACTATGGGGGCAATGCACGGTTTGGGGGAGTGTCGGGGTATATTATATGCAGTAGTATACAGCAGGCTAATTTATTTTTTTTCTCCTTTATTCCTTGTAGAAATTGAAAATTTCCACGTTTTGTCAGAAAAAATTTAATTTTCAATTTCACAGTATAATTCCACTAAATTCAGCAAAAAGCTATACCCCTTGATAAATTCCTTCAGGGGTGTAGTTGACCAAATAGGGTCACTTTTGGGGGATTTCAACTGATTTGGTCTGGCAGGGGTTTTGCAAATGCAACATGGCATGCAGATCTTGTTGGAATGGTTTTTGGGTGCCAAGTAGCGCTCCTGCCTTTGAGCCCTGACGTGTATCCAAACAGCAGTTTATTACCACATATGGTGTATTGCCGTACTCGGGGGAGAGTGCTTACAAATTATGGGGTGCCTATTCTCCTTTAACCCTTGAAGAAACAAAAAATATCAACATTTTAGTGGAAAAAATGTTGATATTCATTTTCAGGGCCTAATTCCAATAAATTCCACCAAAAACCTGTAGTGTTTAAATGCTCACTATACCCCTCGATAAATTCCTTGAGGGCTTCAGTTTCTTAAATTAGGTAACTTGGGGGATTTCTACAGTTTTGTTCCCTTAGGGTCTTTGGAAATAACTCCCGAAAAACCATTTCAGCAAAACTTAGGGTATGTTCACCCGCAAACTCAAAAACGTTTGCAAATACGGAGCTGGTTTCAAGGGAAAACGGCTCCTGATTTTCAGACGTGTTTTAAGCCACTCGTATTTTTCGCTGTGTTTTTTACGGCCGTTTTTGGAGCTGTTTTCAATAGCGTCTATGAAAAAACGGCTCCAAAAAGTGACCTGCACATCTTTTTCAAAACTGCGTTTACGGCCCGAAAAACGGACAAAAATAGGTCATGTGAACATACCCTAAAGCTCCGAAAGCAAAATGGTGCTTCTTCCTTTCTAAGTCCTGCTGTATGCCCAAACAGTAGTTTATTACCACATGTGGGGTATTGCTGTAATCGGGAGATATTGCTTTTGAAATGTTGGGGTGCTTTTTCTCCTTTTTTCATTGTAAAAGTTGAAAATGTCCCCTTTTGGACATAAAAAAAATGTAAATTTGCAATTTCACTGCATAATTCCACCAAATTCAGCAAAAAATCTGTGGGGTCACAATGCTAACTCCACCCCTCTATAAATTCTTTCTGTGGTGTAGTTTCCCAAATGGAATCACTTTTGAGGGGTTTCCACTGATTTGGTCCCGCAGGGGCTTTGCAAATGTGACATGGCACCCATAAACCTTTCCAGCAAAACTTGAGCTCCAAAAGCCAAATGGTGTTAATTCCTTTCAGAGCCTTGCCGTGGGTTCCAAACAGCAGTTTATTACCACATATGGGGTATTGCCGTAACCGGGAGAAATTGCTTTTCAAATCTTTGGGTGCTCTTTTGTTCTTTAGTCCTAATATTGAAGATTTCTACATTTTATTGGAAAAATTTAGATTTTCATTTTTACATCCTAATTCCACTAAGTTCAGCAAAAAACCTGTGGGGTTAAAATGCTCACTATACCCCTTGATAAATACCTTAAGGGGTGTAGTTTGCCAAATGGTGTCTTTTTGTGGGCTGGGGGGGTTTCCACTGTTTTGGCACCACAAGACCTCTTCAAACCTGACATGGTGCCTAAAATATATTCTAATAAAATAGAGGCTCCAAATTCCACTAGGGGCTCCTTTGCTTCTGAGGCTTGTGTTTCAGTCCAGTAGCACACTAGGGTCACGTGGGATATTTCTAAAAACATCAGAATCTGGGCAATAAATATTAAGTTGTGTTTCTCTGTTAAAACCTTCTGTGTTACAGAAGAAAATGAATTAAATGGAATTAATCTCCACATTGTTTTAATTCCTGTGAATCACCAAAAGGGTTAAGAAACTTTCTAAATGCTGTTCCAAATACTTTAAGGGGTGCAGTTTTTAAAACAGGGGTTTTTTATAGGGGGTTTTATAGGGGGCTCTTTTCAGGGACCAGTTCAGTTCTGAAGTGGCTTTGAGGGCCTTATATATTAATATAAGGCCCTCAAAGCCACTTCAGAACGGAACTGGTCCCTGAAAAGAGCCCTTTGAAATTTTCCTGAAAATGTGAGAAATTGCTGCTAAAGTTCTAAGCCTTGTAACGTCCTAGAAAAATAAACGAATGTTAAAAAACTATGTAGACATATAGGAAATGTTAACTAGTAACTATTTTGTGTGGTATTACTATTTGTTTTACAAGTAGATACATTTAAATTGAGAAAAATGCTAATATTAGCAAATTTTCTCTACATTTTGGTATTTTTCACAAATAAACACTGAATGTATAAACTAAATTTTACCGCTAACTTAAAGTACAATGTGTCATGAGTAAACTCAGAATCGCTTGAAAAAAATAAAAGCATTTCAAAGTTATTATCACATAAAGTGACACATGTCCGATTTGAAAAAAAATTACCTGGTCCATTAGGCAAAAATAGGCTGTGTCCTTAAGCAGTTAATTGATGGATTAAGGAGGGAATAGCCCATGAAATAGCTTTTGAGATAATTGTCCAATTATCTTTTGGTCCCTTGAAAAAGAGGCAGCTACATATTAAAGAGCTGTAATTCCTAAACCCTTCCTAATACCCTCAAATTAAAGCGGAGAGTCTACACTTAAAGGGAACCTGTCACCAGCATTTCACCTATTGAACTTTACTTATCCCTCACTGGCCACTGCTATCAAAAGTTCATTCCCGTTATCCCTGCTCCTAAACTCCTCCTCCGACTGTAAATAACGGTCTGCAAACATTTTGCGCCTTTTATCGTAATAATCCGGTGTCCATTTGTGCGCACACACCAGAAGAGGACACCAATGCAAAAGCGCTGGATTTTGTGTGCTGGGGGAAGGCGAGGAGCTGTCAATCAAAAGTAAGGAGGCGGGGGAAACTCGGAAAGACTTGAGGAATGAAGATATGACTTTTCAGACGAAGATTTGACTCTTTTATGCTCATTAGCATACGGTGTGGGAACACTAAACAACTGAATACTAAAGCTACAGAGCCGACTAAAGACAATTATAGGCTATATAGAAATGATTTTTCACCCACTACCACCGGGTATTGCTGGTTTAATAGGTCAAATGCTGGTGACAGGTTCCCTTTAAAGCCCGTATTGATTATATAACTGTATATTCAATATGTTTTGGTAAACATAACGTAAGTATCTGGTGCAAAAGCCCCTTTTGGCATTGGGCTCTATGGCTGTTTTGCATTAGTTTGTCCTCAAATTTTCATCCATTTGAAGTCCGTGTGAATGTTTTTAATGGCTGTCATCCGTTTGCCATCTGTTTTTTTTATGGCCCTTAAAACAGATGGATTTAATTTGTCAGTTTTTTTTTAATTTTTATTTTAGATCCTAACCCCCTGAAAACACCAGTGTCAGTGTGTCCCCTGTAGATGGTGCCCATGTAGATCGCGCCAGACTCCCCTGTAGGGCTTCCCCAGGCTCTTCGCTTAAAGTAGCTCTGTGCCTGGGAAGTCCACTTGTGAGAGCCACAAGGATTGATTTCTGAAAAACTGGCGTTAAAAATGAAATTACTTCTACGGTGTCCGTCAGCCGTGAAAACGGCCAAAAACAGAACATGTTCCAGTGTTCACAGGCCGTTAAAAAAAAAAAAAAAGATGGCTGTGTGGATACACCCATATGATTCAATTGTTCTTAAAATGGCCGTGTGACGGCTGTAAAACAAAAAACATCCGTCACACGGCCATTATTAGTCGTGTATGTAGCCTAAAATAGGGGAAAAAGGGGAAGGCGAATACATTTTATTTTTTGGAAAAGGCTTTTCTGAATACATAGGATTGGACATAATCTGTTTTTGGCTTTAAATATATTGCTCATTAACAAAGCTGTATTAGAACTATCTGGATGCAACAAGAAGCTTCACCATATACACACATGGTTACATACATTCTATGTGGGTCTGATCAAATATTGTGTGTGTAAATGGCTTGCAAAATCACGCTGGATAAATAACATGATGGTTCACTAGGAGATGTGTGTTTCTATGGGGCCATGCACACATCAGTTTTGTTTTTTTGCAGATCCAGGTATTCGTTTTGCAGATTATAGAACTAGTCCTATTCTTTTCAGTATTTGCAGTGCATCTCACCCATTCTAGTGTATGGGTCCGCAAAAAAAGCACCCAGCACATGGAAGCCACTAGGATCTTTGTTTTGTAGTCCACACTATGGAAACAGTGGTGTACATGATGATGCCTAAAGGGGTGTGTACCTAAATAGTTCTAATATTGTGGCAAATGTATCATATTAGTACATCTGTTATTTCTGGCAACATTTGGAAAATGTTTACTGCAGGCTGGACGTGCTGTACAGGCTTTCCTCCCATTAAGTGCAACAAATTCAAGTGTTTTGTGGTAGATTCGGAATGCAATTTGTTGTAAAAATTGACACTATTTATAGGGATTTTTTTTGAATTTCACATTGGTGGCCTATCCTTCTGATCGTACTAAACAAAGCGCCGTGCTAGCTAATACTTTGAGTCTTTCAAAACCCCAATTTTATGTGACCCCCTGTATGTGCATGTAATTATATATAAATAAAATGTATAATTGTCACATGACGCTCACCTTTTTATCTTCTTGTTTTCTGTGTACTTAGACGGTTCGCCATGGATTTCCCTTTGAGCCCTCCTCAATGGCATTTGATCCCGTGCAGAAGATACTTGCAATCGGCACAAATCATGGAGCTGTGAGGCTGTATCCTTTTATTACCTATCTATAGCATCAACAGCATCCAAAAAAAACCGATAATGTCAGAGGAAGTGGACGACAGAAGATCTCATTGGTAACAGGTATTTCATGAAATATTATGAATGTGTCAAACACAATTGTGCTTGTAACTCTTCTATTTTGGTTGGTAAATTAGATGTACCCTGCACAAAGGAAAATCTTTTGTATTATTGTTTTGGATTGCATGGAGTTAAATGTGAATGACTCGTTAACCAATGATATATCTTCATCAAGGAGTACTCTTCCGCTTCACTAAATACAATTTTTTTAAATGGGGTTTCTCAACTTAATCTACCATGTGAATAGGTAATAGATGTTTAAAGAATGTTAAATCGATGGAGGGGAGATCATATCGAATTCTAGAACTGGGGACCACTGTTTTCTCATTCACTGTAGTTTGGTTAGCAGCGGAGGGAATAATAGGAAAGCGGAGGCAGCATCTGAGTGTAGCCTATTGTGTTATAACCAGTGGGTTACAGAAAAAGTTAAGTGAATGCACTATTTTCATAACTCTCTATAATAGACTAGTGATAACCGTTCTAATTCAGTGGTCTTTATTTGCAGAAATGTACATACCTAATCATCATATCTATGTTCTATATAATGGAATAGAAATGTATGCTAGTCTGAATCCTGGCCACAGCTCCTTCAACACACCTCCTCGGCGCTCATCCTGAAAGATGGCCCCTGGATGAGCGCTGAGGCGATGTGTTGAAGGAGCTGTGGCCAGAACTGCGAACAGTGTGATCTCGTGATTTGAAGCGGAGATCACGCTGTGCAGTAAAAGAAAGCAGCTGTATGACCCTGCTTGGACAGCATCATACAGAAAAACGCAAACACCGCCGAGAGAGCAGTGTTACCGCCCCTTTGGCTATTATAGCCCCATCTGCATATTTAGAAATAAACTCCTAACTTTTTAAATCGTTTTGAGACACAATTTTTACTGGTATTATCAGCGTGACCGCTCCTATTTGATTGGTGAGATTGGGCATTACTAAACTAGTGACAGTTCCTCTTTAAAGTATAGAGAAGGGAGGAAACCTCCAGCTCACCGGTTTTGCGTCTCCAGATATCTCGCTCGGATCCCAGCGACGGCCCGCGGCGTGTAGTACAAGAAAGAAGGAGAGATGATCCAGCGCTGAATGGAGTTTAAAAGGGAAAGATTGTTCCCACTTTTATTGGCAAAAATGTTTAAAAATGGAACAGAGACACAGTCTCAAGGCAAAGAATAGTGCGGGTGAATACCCGAGCCTACACGTTCCGAACACGTGCAGTGTTCTTAATCATGGCAACATCTTCTGCCATGATTAAGAACACTGCACGTGTTCGGAACGTGTAGGCTCGGGTATTCACCCGCACTATTCTTTGCCTTGAGACTGTGTCTCTGTTCCATTTTTAAACATTTTTGCCAATAAAAGTGGGAACAATCTTTCCCTTTTAAACTCCATTCAGCGCTGGATCATCTCTCCTCCTTCCTAGTTCCTCTTTAACGCTGGATTTATGTGGGATGGAAATACTGGGGATTTTCCTTGCAGAATTTCCGTCCAGAAAATCTGCAAGGGATTACAATCTTATTCATATCCACATCGTTCTCATTCCGTTTTGGATGTTCACTACGAATCTCACCCATGTCAATGTGAAAGGGGGGAAATCCGCACGTAACGTGCAGATTGTGCTGCAGAAACGATGTGAAAACACTGCGGATGCGCTGCGGAAAATCTCTAGCATTTCCGTCCCGTGTGACTCCACCTTAACCCTATTGAGATTCTGTGGCATAACCTGAATAGGGCTGTGCATGCAAGGCATCCCAGAAATATTGATGACTGAAACACATTTGCAAGGAGGAATGGTCGAAAATTACTTCTCAACCTTGTGCAAATCCTTTTTGCAGATAATTTATAGGAAATGTTTGGTTTGAGTGAATTCCTGGCAAAAGGGAATCTGCAATTAAATTCAAGGGTAAACTTACTTTTTTTTCCCTACACTGTGGTTCTCCCTCAATGTGCTCCATAAAAGACATGAACAGTACAATTGTTTGTGTTATTAGTTCAGTTTCATTGTGTTTGTCCGTAATTGTGACTAAGATAATAATTAGACCATATTTTATTAGTAATCAATGTAGAAATCCAAATTGTTCACTTTTTCTTGCAACTCTATGTATTCAGTGCCATTTCCAGCCTGTTTGTGCCTAAATCACATATAGCCATGACTTGTCTATAGTAACATACTATAATCACAAGGGTGGACAGGTCACTGTTTTCTGTAAGGACCCTTTTACACTGGCTATTGAGCGGGCAAACGAACGTTCATATGAACGCTCATTCCCGATCATTGCCCTGTGTAAACAGGGCAATGATCGGCCGATGAATTAGGAAACGGTCTCCGGTCTCTGTTAGTTTGGCTTCAGTGATAACGTGCCTATAATTCACGTGACTGCTGCAGCGATGACGCCAGCATATACTGCACCTCACCACTAAGGCCAGTGATTAGCTGCAGCAGTCACATGGATGTACGTCGCATCATTGCTGCAGGAAAATAACCACCGGAGCAGCGCTGCTGAAGCAGCAGGGATTTAACAGGTGAGTATAGTGTTTGTGTTTTTTTGTTTTTTTGTTTTTTTTTTATAACCTATCCTGCTGGCAGATTATTTTTTAAAGTCTCATACAACCCCTTTACGTTTAAATGTTGTTGTTGTTTCGGCTAATGAAGCTGATGCTACAGAAGAAAAATCACAAGATTATAGTGAATATTTAGTATTAGATCTTGGGTATTATGGTCTGCTCAGTGTGCTAGATTTGGGAATTGTCAACTTATTCCATGTTCCTTCTGAAGCAAAGATGACACTTATTACCTACCAAGCTCCTTTTTCTTGACTGATGTGATTTAACGGATTACACGGGTATTGTTTTCGTGACGAAAATACATTGATTGCACAAAGTCTGTAGCGGACGCAGTTCTTACCTGGAAAGGGTCTGTATGCGTTATACCAGAGCTAGATTTGTGTTGTTGTATAATATGGCAAGTGTTTTTACCTTTAGCTCAATTACATTGGTTTCATGGTTTTTATCTGTAGTCTTAGGTGACTTTTCAGAATAAGCTGTCGTTTGTGTACATGAGGAATAAAACTATTCTTGACCATTACGTATATGACTTGTAAACTGCGTTTTTCAGCCGTTTTCAACTCTGCATGCTTTATTTCGAATTTAGGTCTTTCTGAACTAATAGCTGCTATGATGTCTCCCATACACTGCACACAGAGAAAAGAGGAGATCCTGATCTCCTATCTCTTAGGCCTTATTCAGACAAACGTGGTGAAAAACATCCGGTTTTCCTGGATCTTCATAGGCTTGAGTTTATGGAGGGATCCGTGAAAACTGAAGAAAATAGGATAATAGAAAATCTATTTTTCAGTGGACCCTTCATAAGGTCTGTTGAAACAACGGCCGTGTGAATGACCCCATTAAAATACATGTGTCCATGTGACAGCCGTTGTATTAACGGCCAACATGGACGTATTCTACGTTCGTCTGAATAAGGCCTTACACACACGGACTTTCTCACACAAACATCAGCATAGAGGAAGTTATACGGCTTTGAATCTCTCTGATGAGATAGTAAAACACTTAGGTTCTATTCACACGACAGGGTCCAAGTGTCGGCCGATGAAAATGGCCATTTTGGTTCGTTGTTTTGCATTCGTTCCATTTCTGTTCCGGGCCGTGGTTCCGTTTTTAACGGCCGATTTTGACCAATTTTGCATCTGTTTGTTTCCCTGTCCGTTTTAAAAAATGATGAATTTTATTTGTACATTTTCATCACACACTTCCCTCTGTAGATAATGCCACACCCTGCCCTCTGTAGATAATGCCACACCCTGCCCCCTGTGGGTAGTGGCACACAGCCCCCCCTGTAGGTAGTGGCACACAGCCCCCCTCTGTAGGTAGTGCCACACAGTACCCTTGTACCTACCCACCCCCACAGATAGCACATCCCCTACCTTCCTGTAGGGGACCGCTCCAGGAGAAGTCCCCGCCTTCAATGTTGATATATGGACAGTGAAATCAGTGACTTCTCCTGGAGCAGAATCCCCGGCCACAGCTTTGGCCGGGGATTAGGGATTCAGCTCCTACCTATAGGGAGCAACAAAATACCTCCCTCCTCCTCCTCCCATGTACTTCGCACTGTGAGGAGGAGAAGAGAGCGAGCGGCAGTCACACATTCGAGTGACAGCCGTGCTTTACACGGCCCCATAGACTTCTATGGGAGCTGTGCGGCCGCGAGAATGGCCTAAAATAGAGCATGTTAAATTTTTTGACCGCCTGGTTTACCGGGCCGTCCAAAAATTGCCCGTGTGAATAGCCCCATTTGGGGTCTATTGTTCCTACTGCGGCCGTGTGACGGTCGTTCAAAGAACGTCCGTCACTGCCGAGAATCCCTGTCGTGTGAATAAGGCCTTAGGCTATGTTCACATCTGCACTAGGTTTTCTGTTATTCTGTTAAGTCATAGGACCGAAATAACAAGAAAAACGTAAGTGCTGAATCAATCGCATGACGAACACCAACTGCGCCTAAGGGAACCCATTGACTTTTAACGGTTTCTCACCGCAGCCAATTTTTGTTTTTCTCCTCCCAGTCTTCCAAAAACCATAATTTTTTATTTTATTGATTTCTCTAAAGACCTAAAAATATAATTCCTCCATATTTGGGATGGGGGTGTCATAATTACGTAGTTCACAATGCTTTATTGTGCAGGTTAATACGAATTTGGCGATACCAAATTTATATCAGGTTTTTTTGTGTTTTAATACTTTTGCAAAATAAATATATATAAAAATTTGTTTTGTGGCGATTTATTTTTTTAATTACTTCTTCTTTTTTTTTTTTTTGGTATTTACCATTCAGGAAAAATAATATCTTGTCATAGTTTGGACTTTTACTGACTTCAATTATGATATGATATCAATTACGTTTATACTTGCATCACTTTTGAGGGGCATCTAAGTGGTTAAAGGTCCGGGATCAGAGTTCTCTATTTTACCAGTGGTTTAAAAGCGTGATCAGTGCAGGAAACGGGAGGAGAAGAAGAATCTGATAAGCGGAGAAAGAAGCATTTTCCTGTCATAAGATTCTTCACAAAGTTTCACTGCTTATATTAATTTATAGGAAAAAATGTAAAGGACCGTTACACTTTAAAGATTATATACATCCTATCAAGTGTGGAGCTGTTGTCTATATATTGGTGGCAGCACAATGGGGCAAACTGGAAGCAATTGAAAGTCGACTTCACAATCATTTGCTTTAAGGTTTTTTTTTCCTCAAATGACATTTATGGCATGCGTTTGTTACGAAAACATCTGAGCCAGCCCTAGTTTGACGTTTTTTTGTTTTTTTTTTAATTCAAAAAGCATTGGTCAACCTTTCCATTCATCCAAAGATTAGCGTTGGTAGATGCCTTTAGCAGTTACATGTATTTCTTATAATTGATTTGGCCACTACTAAATTGATAAAATCATATTAAGATGGCCATAGACATGATATTTTTTTTTTAAAAACTAACTGGATTTATATCTGGTGGGATTGATTTCGGTTTGCTTAGGCCTCAATCACACGTCGGTGATATTATTCTTCAGTGTGCTATCCTTTTCTGTTTTTTTTTAACGGAAAGCACACTTACCCATTCTTTTCTATGGGGCCATGCACACCTGTTTTTTGTTTTTTTTGCGGATCGGTTTCCGATCCGCAAATTATAGAACAGGTCCTATTCCTGTCCGTTTTTGCAGATCAGTCTCGGTTATTTTAATTATTGGTCCGTTAAAACTACGGACCGCACAAGGAAGCCATCCGTGTGCGGATCGTGTTTTGTGGATCCGTGATTTGTGGCCATATAAAGGGCCATGGATGTGTGCCTATCTGTAGCCTTTTAACCCTTTTGCTGATTCCTTAATATTGACACTTGTTTTTAAAATGGACGAAACCTAAGTTATAAAAGAAAAAATCATTTGAATTCTAATGGGTATATTTTTAGACACCTTACACATGGTAAAAATACTACCCTTCACTTTACACTCATGGACGCCTTCATGCAAGTTTGCATCAAAGTGTAATGTGTAAAAAATGCATAAAAAGTGATGTATGTGGCTAAAGTCTGACCCAAGCATAACCTTAGACGCACAACACCTCCTAAAGTTCAAGATTTTATACATGCCACGTATGCCTGTGTCTATATTCACATATCTTAACGTAACCAACAGAACTGAAGAGCCCAAAAGTCCCTGTGATCCAGATGCCAGAAAAGATCCGAATCGCGAGGATGATTAGATTAATAACTGCTCATCTTCTCACCCCTTTAGTAGAAAAAAAATGTGGTGACCAGAGAGCTCCTCTTTTCTCACTGTTTTGAGGGGTGATAACTGTACCTGTATCCCCCCTACCATGGGGTCACTGGAATGTGCGCAGGGAGAGAGATGATCGTAACAGGCTGTGATCTGTCTTCCTGTTGCCACTTGCTGCTCCTCCCCCTTCCACCCCTCTCTCACACAGAGATAAACAGGAAGTACAACTTTTCATCCTGTTCCCCCGCTTCAAAAGAGTGCTGCGCCCCGAATATTACACAGGGATTTGAGCTTGGTTTTATAGCCTGGTTTCATTTAAATGCTTAGATTCTGGACGTAAATGATACCATATAAGCTTTAAAGGGTTTTTCCCATTAAGGACATTTATGAGATATCCACAGGATATAGTACGCAAGAAAATGGTGACCGCACTCTGCGAACACCAATGGCACCTAAACACTATAAATAAATAAATAAATATGCTTTCCTGCTGAATCTACTTACAATAGTGAGGTTCTTAGCGCACATTTTGATCAAATTGTGTGAGCCCACCTGCCACGACTAGGCGACCTCTATAAGATGGGTCCCTAACGCTTTTTATACATCCACAGGTTATGTCATAAATGTCAGATATGGGACCCGCACGTATCTCTAGAACGGGACCCCTAAACCCCGTTCTAGCTTTTTCTGCTCATGCTGCTTCCCGGCCACTTACTGATTTACATGGTCGGGCGTTACGGAAACAGCATGACTCACTGTGCTACGCTGTTTCTGTAACTCCTATAGTAGTGAATGGCAGTTACGGAAGTAGCGCAGCATGCGAGCTACGCTGTTTCCGTAACTACTAATCAATTCTATGGGAGTTACGGACACTGCAAAGGTCAGCGACTGACGCTGTTTCTGTAACGCCCGACCATGTAATCGGTAAGTGCCCGGGAAGCAGAAAAAGCTAGAACGGGATTTAGGGGGCCCCGATTTTCAAGATAGTTGTGGGACCCGCATCTATCTGACATTTAGGACATCTCCACAGGATCTGAAATTAAGGAAAATAGCAACAAAGACTGTATTAGAAGCTTGCAGCATTTCATGTGCTCTTTTGATTTAGCAATATGTAAAACTTATAAAGCCCCTTTAATGTATAGCCTGATTCCCTGGGCTTAATTTAGAACAGGTACAGTAGATTTCACATATGGTCTGTAGATTTTCTTCACTTGTACCATTTGCAATATTTCCGGTTGGCGTCATAATGATTAACTGTAAGGAGGACCGTTAGAGGAACTGTGGCTGAACCTGATTATGTGGAGGAGAAGATTCTCGTTGATTAGGAATTCAGTGACAGCTGTGGTTTGTTTTATCAGTAAGAAAACTTGGTGATGTTTTGATCCATTTTTGTAACAGGAGGAAATGGACATTTCTTCGTTTTTCAGTATCAATCTGTGCAGATTGTGCACGGTTTCAAGCTGCCTCTGACGTCAATCTGTTTTTGAATAAGGATATAATTGTGACTACGGCCTTTATCTGTTCTTGTGTTTTTTTGTTATTTTTTTTTTAATTTACATACATGCACATTGCCATTTTCCTTTTTAAAATATCATCATGTTAGGGCAACTGATCTCCAAAAATTATTTAGTTAATAAAGCCTGTATCAGTCTTTAGCCATATGGTATGTATGTATAAAGTATATTTTTGTCTGAGCTACTTATACTAAGAAGTACATACAAATGGGAGAAGGGGGTTTAAAATGTCTTGCTAGGGAGAGTTAGACATTTGAGAAGAATATACGGAGTATCTAAGTACCCTAAGATATTAGGTGTTGTTTTTAAAAATCGAGGCTGCTTTTCTTTAAAATGGTATTCCGATCTCCGACATTTATGGCACATCCACAGGATATGCCATGAATATCTGATGGATGCAGGTTCCAGCCCTGGGACCCGCACTTCTCTTGAGTATATGAATAGAAGTAAATGGGAGTTACGGAAGCAGCTTAGCACGATGACCTTGGCTCTTTCTGTAAGCCCGGCCACCTCTCCACTGATTTTGCAGCTGAAGGTTCGAAAACAAAAAGCAAGGATCTCGTTGGCTTGCCAACCCCCCCTTTTTTTTTCTCGCACGATTGCCGCTCATGCCGCAAAATCTAATCTAGTTTTATTTGCTAGACTTTGTTTTTCTGGTTTATTCTTGGATGTCTTTCTTGAGTGTAATAATATTACAAGTTATGTTTTTACTAGATTACTGTACATGGGTCGTTGATTCAGGGATTTATTGTCATTGCAGTCGGGGAGGAATTTCCTATGGTCTTGTGTCTACAGCTCCTTTACAGACCTATGTGTCTGTGAATATAGACTACAACAAAAGCGTTTGTCTGGTCTTGCAGTCGTACTCCCTTCTATCTGCCTCCTACTTCTTGCTAGCCTAGCTGGGATTTTCCTAGAGAAGTAGCGTTTGAGGCCAAGTGCTGCTTCTGTAGCTCCTGCTCAGCGCTATTTTAGTCAAAATTTTAGACTCTCAATAGGCCCACCCTCACCAATTGCTAGAATTGAAGAAACACGATGATTAATAATGTGATAATAAAGAGAGGGGGCCACAAATTTAAAGGCTACGTTAAGTGTACCCCGACTGGTATGAGAACAGTGTCAAATTAAAAATAAAAAGTAATGGCTGCATCCTTTAAAGTTGTTTTTTTTGGGGGGGAAATAACATTGATGAATTAACTATGTGGATTAATGGGTCACTTTGGCTTTCAGTGCAGTACCCACACAACACTGCTCCTTCGTTCATTAGGCTCTATTTTCGTGAGAGACATCTGGAACATTGCAGCCATATTGACTGACACTTTTGAATTTGCCTCTGGTTTTGAGACTACAACTCATTGAAAACAGTTTATCCATTTCTGCAAAGCCAGTTCGAAAGTGACAACAAATATGGCTAGCTGCACTTCCTGTTGTGACTTTTTCAAAGATGGTCACCACAACATAACAGAAAAATGGCGTATTTATGTTATCTTTGTTTACTTTTTGTGTGCTCCACTTTTTTCAGGTAGTGTTTATTCTTAGTGTACAGTAGGGTTGCACGATGCCATGCACCCTCAAACGGTTCAATACCGTTAATTCATGTATTTCGATACTAAGTTATGCGATTAACGTTAATCAAGTGTCCTGATAATGAATACACATGAAATCCAGCCTGGACGTCATGTGTATTCAGAATCCTGACACTTCTGACTCTTTTCTTTGAGATTTCCAGCAAGGGAAATGAAATCTCGTTTAACCTCCGTAATCTCGCGAGATTACGCGTGGCTTGCGGGAATCTCACAGAAAAGATTCAGAAGTGTCAGGATTCTGAATACACATGACGTCCAGGCTGGATTTCATGTGTATTCATTATCAGGACACTCTATTAACGTTAATCTCTGTGTATGCGGCTGCACATCGCTGCTGTGTAAATCAATGGAGAGGAGTGTATGACGATGACTGGTCATTGATTGGTCAGCGTCATACATGTAAACACGCCCAGTTAAAAACACAATACACGCCCAGTTGGACATAACGAAAAAAAACGCCCAATTGTCCATTTCAAAGCTCATTTCATATATATATAAAATAGCTCATAACTTGGCCAAAAATGAACGTTTTTAAAAAAACAAAACGTTACTGTTATCTACATTGCAGCGCCGATCACATGCAATAGGAGATAGGGATTTGAGAATTTGGTGACAGAGCCTCTTTAATGCTGCGATCAAAGCTAACTGCAGCATTCAAGGGGTAAATGAAAAGGGGGATGGCCTTTGGATAGCGTCACAGGGAATCCCTGTGATGCGATCAAGGGACATATCATATATGGGCAGACAGCCCAGTTTCCATTGAAGGACCCACGGCCTGTTTGACCATATTTCCTGTTAGGACATACCTAAGTATGCCCTAACAACTGCCAGTGTACTATCCGTACACAGGCTAATGTACTGGCATATAGATATATGCCAGTACACTAAAGTTTAAAAAAAAAAAATAGTCATGTTAAATAATATACACACTTTTTTTTACAATTAATATTAAAATAAGTCTCACTACATAAAATATACACATTCGGTATCGTCGCGACCGTAATAACACATAGTGTCATTTATGATGTTTACTCTGTTATAACAAAGTCAAAACCGCTGTCACATAGTGTGAGGCACGAGGTATTATAAATTTTGAACCTCCATGTGCCTCACATTAATAGTAATTAACCCAATACTGTACCTTACACACTAACCCAATGTTGTCCGTTATGACTGAGGAACATGATGGGGTTAACTACTATTAATGTGAGACACATGGAGGTTCAAAATTCATCACACCACGCGTTTCACATCTGATAATAGAAGAACTTTTTTTTTTTTTTTTTTTATTAGCAAAGTTTCATTTTGGTATAGAGTATCGCAATACTACACGAAGTATCGGTATCAAAGTCCAAATTCTGATATCGTGAAAACCTTAGTGTACAGTATATTAACCCATTAGTGACCGCCCCATAGTGTTTTTACGGCGGCCACTAGCGGGCTTTATTCCGATGCAATCGCCTTATAACGGCGCTGCATCGGAATATATAAACAGAGTAGGGAGCCGTTAAATGTCCCTGCTCTCAGCTACCAGAGGTAGCTGAGAGCTCGGGGCATCCCTGCTCGAACGGGTGAGATGGATATTAGTATCGATCCCACCTGTTTAACCCCTCAGATGCGGCGCTCAATAGCGAGCTCCGCATCTGAGTGGTTTTGGAGAGAGGGAGGGAGTTCCCTCTCATCCCGCTGACACCCGGCGATCAGATCGCCGAGTGTCTGTGTCTCCGATGGCCCCCAGGTCTGCCTGTAGTAAATACCTGCTAGGTCATGTCAGAGGCCTAGGTCATGCCTGTCCGTTTTACACATTGCTTTTACAATTGCGGTTTTCTTTGAATCCAGCCTTAAAAAAAATGTGATAAAAAGTGATCAAAAAGTCGCATCTACTCCAAAATGGTACCGATAAAAACTACAAGTCTTCCTGCAAAAGAATAAGCCCTCATACAATTGCATCGGTAAAAAAGTTATGGCTCTTCAAATATGGAGACACAAACAAATAATAAAAAAAAAAAAGGTGTTTTCACTGTGTAAAAGTAGTAAAACATACAAAAACGATACAAATTTGGTATTGTTGCAATCGCAACAACCCACTTAACCCCTTAATGACCAGCCTATTTTAGACGTTAATGACCAAGCTATTTTTTAAGTTTTTCCATCGTCGCATTCCAAGAGCTATAACTTTTTTATTTTTGCGTCGACATAGCTGTATAAGGTCTTTTTTTGCGGGACAAGTTGTATTTTTTAATAGCACCATTTTGAGGTACATATTTATTGATAAACTTTTATTAACTTTTTTGGGGGGGGGAATAGAAAAAAATCTGACATTTCGCTACTCTTTTTTTGCGGCCGTTTACCGTGTGCTATAAATAACACGATAACTTTATTCAGCGGGTTGTTACGATTGCAACGATACCAAATTGGTATAGTTTTTGTATGTTTTACTACTTTTACACAGTAAAAACGCTTTTTTTTCAAAATTATTTGTTTTTGTGTCTCCATATTTGAAGAGCCGTAACGTTTTTATTTTTTCGCCGATGCAGTTATATGAGGGCTTTTTTTTGCGGGACGAATTGTAGTTTTTATTGGTACCATTTTGGAGTAGATGCGACTTTTTGATCACTTTTTAATAACATTTTTTTAAAGTCAGGATTCACGGAAAACAGCAATTTCTCCATCTTTTTTTATTTAATTTTTTACGGCGTTCACCGTGCGGGTGAAGCAATGTAATAGCTTTATAGTCGGGGTTGTTACGGACGCGGCGATACCAAATATGTGTAACTTTTTTACTTTTATTTTGGTTTTTTAATACTAAAGCAGTTTGTAAGGGGAAAAAGTGGGTTTTTCATTTTTTTTTTTCACATTTTTTTTTAAATTAACTTTTTATTAAACTTTTTTTTAAAACTTTTTTACTAGTCCCACTAGGGGACTTTAATATGCGATTCTGCGATCGCTATTATAATACACTGCAATACTTCTGTATTGCAGTGTATTATGCCTGTCCGTTTAAAACGGACAGGCATCTGCTAGGTCATGTCTGCGGCATGATCTAGCAGGCATTCATTACAGGCAGACCTGGGGGCCTTTATTAGGCCCCCGGCTGCCATGGGAGACACAGACACTCGGCGATCGTATCGCCGGGTGTCAGTGGGATGAGAGGGAGCTCGCTCCCTCTCTCCAAAACCACTCAGATGTGGTGCTCGCTATTGAGCACCGCATCTGAGGGGTTAAACGGGTGAGATCGATGATATCGATCTCACCCAGCAGAGCAGGGACGCCCCCAGCCCTCCACTACCTCTGGCAGCTGAGAGCAGGGAGATTTGACAGCTCCCTGCTCTATTTACTTATTTCGATGCCGCGACGTAAAAAGTATATGGCATCGGAATAAGGCCCGTTAGTGACCGACGAATGTTGTTCCTATAGCGTGGAGATCGTGGTCTCCTTTGTGCACATGGAAGGGTGAGCTGACATTTCTACTTTTTATTTATTTATTTTCTATTCCCTCCCCAAAAAAGTTAATAAATTCTATGTACCCCAAAATGGTGCTATTAAAAATTACAACTTGTCCAGTAAAAAATAAGACCTTATACAGCTATATAGACGCAAAAATAAAAAAAGTTATAGCTCTTTGAATGAGACAATGGAAAAACGTAAAAAATGGCTTGGTCATTAAGGTCTAAAATAGGCTGGTAATTTAAGGGGTTAAAATCATCTGTTCCTACCATGAAAACCATTTACAATCTGGCTAATGAATCTTCTTATAAGGTTTTCTTTTTTTTAAACGCGTTTTATTAAGAACTGTTACAATAACAATTAAAAAAATCAGTCACACATCTGACTGTAAGATACATCACATTGGAACAAAGAAATGTACATACAGAAAGTCAAGTAATGAGAATACAAAGTATATTCCATAAATACAAGATGCTATAAACAATGGCGCTTATGAGTTGACATTGAAGTATGTATGACCATTACAATAAAGATGATTTAACACAAGAACAGAAATAAAAGAAAACAAAATAGCCTGGGACCTATGTCACCCACGAGCATCTAATAAATCAAGCACAGCAAGTTCAAGGAGATACACAACAAAAATGCGGGTCACCTATGTTTCTACATCCCAGTATCTGGTGAAACAGCAGAGGGGTTCAGAGTCAAAGGGGAGTTGTTCCAGATATCCCAAACTTTAGAAGACTTAGTACTACAACCACGATTCAGAAACACGACCTTCTCGAAAGCTATCACAGAATTTACCAATCCCTTCCAATGACCAATGGATGGAAGTCAATCATTCATCCAATGTTGTGCTATAGTTTTTCGTGCTAGAAACCGTTTCTCTCAAAAAAATTCTAGTATGGAGATACCATGTCTCCCCATCCAGTATACCAAACAGATCTTAGGACATAAAGGAATGCCCACATGTAATAAGGACGATAACAGGGATATTATGTAATTCCAAAAGTCCCTAATGATGGTACATGACCACATCATATGCCAAAAATCTGCCTCTGGAGCATGGCATCTCAAACAGTCTGAAGAAGGCAATCGTCCCATTTTGAATATCCTAACCGGGGTTAAATATGCTTGGTGTATTATACATAACTGGATAATTTTATTATTTGCGGATGGGGAAACATGAAGATGGGACTCCAAAATATCATTCCAATCATCTGACTGAATTGTAGGAATCCATTGTTTCCATCTACTTTCTACAGCAAGCTGTGTGGAATTCAACGTGATGGATAATAAGTGGGTATATAGAGTGGATATCCGTCCTTGTGGACCCTGGGAGTTAAGAATTCCTATCAGTGGGAAAGAAGAAATTAAGTTATTTCTCAAGTGATGGAATTGGGTTTGTAAAATGTGACAAATCTGTAGATACCTATGAAAATGGGTGCGTGGTATGTCATACTTAGTCTGCAACTGAGTGAATGAAAATAAGACATTATCATCATATAGATCCCCTATAGTCCCAATAGCTGGAGATAACCGTGGTGGCGTTAAAGGAAAGTAAGAAGCATTGTTCCATAAAGGCATTTCAGACACAATGGCATGGTAACCCAGCTGCTTTTTCGCTTGTCTCCAAACCACCCGAGCCAGCTTGTGTAGGGGCAAGGGTTTACTATGGGCAGGGAGAGAATTTACTTTGAGGGAACCTAGCAAACATTGACTCCCAAGTACATGAGCCAAATGGTGCTTTGAGTTGGGAAGATCCTTTTCAGGCATCCAGAAACTTAAGGTCTTAAGTTGGCACACTAATATAAAAATAAATCCGGCAGAGCCGTTCCTGCCTGTGCCGTAGGCCGTTGGAGCGTGGATAACCTAAGTTTGTGTCGAGAATTTCCCCATATAAACGGTGACAACCAAGAATTAAGCGGTTTAAAAAATTATTTAGGTACGACAACTGGGCTATGCTGAAGGGCATATAAAAATTTAGGCAACAAAATCATTTTAAGCAGGTTTATATGGCCAGATACCGATAAATGCCGTTTACCCCATGCGTTAAATTTAGAACGGGTGAAGCCCAATAGCGGTAACATGTTTAAGGAAAGGTCAACATCTGGAAGTTTAGTTATAAATATGCCAAGATATTTGAAATTGTCTACTAGAGGCAACGGCGACAGCTCAGACAGGCCAGGGGGCTGTACTTTGGACAGGGACATAAGAGATGATTCCCCAATTAATAGAAAGACCGGAGTATTGTCCAAAACGTTCAATAATATTAATAACCGAGGGAATTGTATCCTGCACTCTATCCATCTGTATAGAGACCAATGGTGTCCGTACGATCTGCTATGGCTATACCTGTGATAAGTGGAGAGGAACGTATCTGCAATGCAAATGCCTCAATTGCCAAACTAAATAGAGCGGGCGATAAGGGGCCTCCCTGACGTGTACCCCTTTGAAGAGCAAATGACGGGGATAGTATATTTTTCACCAAGACAGTAGCCCTGGGTGTGGGACCGAAACCACATTTTTCCAGGCAAGCAAATAAAAAAGGCCATTCAATGGAATCAAAATCCTTTGTCACATCCAAAGACGCCAAAGCCCAAGTGTTGTCCTGCAATGTACTACATTGAACTATCGTCTGAACCCTCCTAATACTTATGGATGTGCTTTTACCCGGCATGAAGCCGGTTTGATCCGGGTTTATCAAATCCAAGATGACCGTATTCAGTCTTTGAGCAAGGATTTTAGTTAGGATCTTATAATCAACATTTACCAACGATATGGGCGGAATCTTCTTATAAGGTTATTTTCATTCAAACTATGACTTATGTGAACACCCAGGTTAGTAACTGAATGAATACAGTCTGACTAAGGCTATGTTCACACGGGGTCTTTTGCCGAGTTTTTTGACGCGGAAACCGCGTCGCAAAACTCGGCAGAAACGGCCCGAGAACACCTCCCATTGATTTCAATGGGAGGCGTCGGCGTCTTTTTCCCGCGAGCAGTAAAACTGCCTCGCGGGAAAAAGAAGCGACATGCCCTATCTTCGGGCGCTTCCGCCTCCGACCTCCCATTGACTTCAATGGGAGGCAGGAGAAAGCGTGTTTTCTGCCCGCGGCGCTCAATGGCCGCGGGCGAAAAACGGCGCGATCATTGCTATTCACACGGAGTATTTTGGGGGAGGAATATCTGCCTCAAAATTCCGTTTGGAGCTTTGAGGCAGATATTCCTCCCCCAAAATACTCCGTGTGAACATAGCCTTAAGGAGTTTCCAGGCCTTTTTTTGTTTGTTTTTTTTGTTATTGATTGGGCAGTAAATACAAATCTAAGCCACTTATCAGTATACTGTTTCTTACTACATTTTGTCCAGGTTTATCATATAAATTATATGGCCATGGAAATGTCCTGTCAGAAGAACACATCCCATATGGTGTTGGCCTTTACACGTATCCGCGTATGTGATTATATGGAGCCTAGTGAATGTAAAGGAGAAATATTTCCCAGAAATATGTTCTCTTTAATAAAAGCTATTTATTAGCATAACCGTATTTTTCTTTTTTTCCCATTAAGTTACAAAAAATTTTCTTGTATCTTTTATGCCCATGAGGTGTAACTCCTATCTTACGTGAACAACTAGTAAACCAAAAAATGCCGTTTTGATAATCCTCAAACCCTGAAATAGCAAGGTGCCATTCACATCACGTTTATTTGCCTATGTTTGACGTAGACACTGGGAAAAGCTCCTGATGCCTTAACGGTGGCAACCGTCACCATAGATTCTAATGGTGTATGTTATATGTATATGTCATGAATTCTCGTGACTCTGTTCATGGCTTATACTTTAGCTGCTATTTGTATACAATGTTTTTCTGTACTGAAGTGGTTTCTTCTGTAATACCTTCTGAAATTGCACTACTGGTGGCCATAAGTCGTCTGGCAATAAAATGGTGTTGGCAGAATGATTTATTTTATTTTTTTTCTACTTTTATGTACCTTTTCTTGTAACATTCTTTTTTGAAAATAGTCTGTCCTTAAAGCTTAGGCCGTTTGTGCTCCAGACCTCTACTTAGTAGTTCACTAACAATAAGTTGTTGTCCGCTATGTTACAGATACAGTTCATCTGCAGCCCGGTCACGGTCACAATTTCTACAAGCCTGCTAGCTCAGGTTACACTTAAACACTGCTACCCCTTAGATTAGTGACGGCCTCTTCCCTCCGGCAGCAAAGATTGTACTGGTGGAAATGCGCATCAGATCCTCGGCAAAGATTTCACAAACCACTTCTCTTTCATTGGTAGATTGAAAAGTTGTTCCATGTAAAGAGGCCGTTCTACAGTGCTAGTTCATTCCACCGTGCATTATAAAGATACCAATAAATTTGAAAACATCTGAGATGAAAGAGCTTGGAATTATTGTTTAATGTACTTGATGAAGGATGAATCTATGGTACTACCTAGAATTTATTACAGACTACTGTTATTTTTCCCATACCAAAATTTCAGCTGCTTGTTGGCTTTACCGTTTCCAATTTTTTCCCGTTACTGTGGTCTAATTCCCTGTGGTATTTTCTAGGTTTTCTTCCTGCTAATTTGCAGCTTTGACATCTTTTGTTTTCCCTGCCGTACAAAAAGTAAAAACCGTCCACCCTTCATGGAACATACCACAGATTACTAAAACTGGCCACTTACATCACCGTTAATCTCTGTGGATAAATATGGTCAATGACTAATCCGCAAATTTAACTTTTTTTTTTTTTTTTTCCCTTTGTCTCATGATTTAGTATGATTTTGGGCAACATAAAAAAGGGTTTCTAGGATTTATTCATAGGAGCAGATAAATGCCTAAACACACATGCATAATAATAATGGCAGAAGTTTATCCAGTGAGGATCTGTTTCGCCAACACAGTACACGTTGTAATCCTTCACATACTTTCCTATCCACAGTGGGCCTCGCAATCTGATATCTTCATCTCACGAGCAACAATTGTGCCATAGTTCTCAACGTATCCCACGATTTTTCACCCAAATTGGCATCTTGACAACTGGAGAAAATAATATGCAGGGACGGTCATTGCTACACGGTCACAAATACCGTGATATTTCCTGTAGTACAAATGTGTAAATATGCAAATAACTGCCATAACAGGCTGGAGCTGTTATCCAGGCTTTCTTCTTACTCGGGTGAGACAAATATTTAAAATGGTGCTAAAGCATTTTAAAATTTTGTTCTAGAAACGGCATTTCTGTTATGTACATATTGAGTATGACGCTACTGATATGTGATCCCCATTGTGTTTAGTGATTAACATTGTATTTTTTTTTTTCTTGTATTTAATTTTAATAAGAATAAACACATTACGAAATAATGCCAGAGAGTATTTGAAACTATTATTGTTGTTGAACTGCCTCTTTATTATGTTCTTTCAGCCTACTGAGAAGGTGTTTTAGAGGTATATGAAACCAAACCGTAACCCCCAACAATACGGCTGCTTTACTTAATCACTTAATGATTGGTTTGTCCTAGTTGTAAGTGTTACTTATCGGAGCTTACACACAAATTGCTAATAGATTTCAGGCTATACCGACCTTTTTGGTTCACTAGTCAATGTGGCTTATAAATGCATTCGATTTGTATAAAAGACAGACCTAAAGCAAAACCCTAATATTTCATACGTATAGGATTTTTTTACATTTATTTTTTACTAGGACAAGCATGTTTTGCAGCAAGTATATTCTATTTTAGCGTATATGCCATATAGGTATGTAAGAGAGAAGTATTCAGAAACAGCTGTGACTCTGGGGGCCCATATTCATGGCAGAGCTGTCAGATGCTGCATCAATGTAGTTCTTCTCTGCATGCAATGCTTTTTGGGGACAAAACTAACGTACATATAATATGACATTTGATGGAGCATGCAATGATTTTTTTAAATTTATTTTTTATTTATTTATTATTATTTTTTTTAAATAGTGGTCCTAAAGAGGTACAATGCATTAGAATGAGAGCCCTATCATAGCTCTGTACAAATCTGAGCCATAAAAGCCAGAAAGAAATGGGGCAAACCACCTAATTTATCAAAATATAGCAGTGAGGCAAAACCTATTATTTGCAGCTCGCTAGCCACAACCCTTCCTCTTGCCAGTGGCATCATTTGCTCCATTTTATTGGCCTAATTTGCAATATAATTCTGGTGCATGTTGCCTATTCAATGTCTCCGTGACCACACTTCACCTGACAGAATCCACAACAGGAGATGTCACTCGAGTCTCTCAGTAGTGCAGTCTAAAGCTGGCTATACATTTCAGATAGTTGTTGGCCGAGACAGCTATTCCTCCCGACTCACTTATACACATGCATGCTCGGCCGTTCCTGCATGCCTTGTCAATAAGGAGGAGTAAATCTGCTTCCAAACTGCTCTGGCAGCAGCTTATCTCCTTGCCCAAAAGAATCGGGCATGTTGGATCCAACATGCCTGACCCTTCTCTCCCACCGACATCTGTCGCTGGGGGAGAGTCGGGACACCACCATACACATTAGATGGTCAGCCGGGTTCGGCCAACCTATATCTAATGGGTATGGCCACCTTTAGCCTTTGGGAATGTCTCTTCACACGATGCATCACAGCACAGAAGTAAGATAAATAAAAAAATGATTTTCACATTTTTAAAAACCTTTCATAAATTCTAGAAGTACAGTAAAAAAAAGTGTAGTACCGTGTTAGCCAGAAACAATATGCAATGTTAAATACATTTGTGTAAAAAAACAAAAGTACAGTAGGTATAATACCTTGCATAAATGTATTCTGGAAGGTATGAATTTATGGTTGCGATTAACTTTACTTGTGAAGTATTCTGTATGCATTGGTATTTGCGCTGCATTCATACAGGCGTAATACAGCTCTGTGCCGGAGCTTTTAATGACGTGAGGGAGTTCAGATCTGGGTTCAGATTTGAGAAGGTTTTTTTTTTTTTTTTTTTTTTACATTTGCAGGTTTGGATCCTGTCCCATATGTGGAGCTGCGTACACTGATTTATTTGTATGTTGCTTTCCTTAGAGTCTGCGGCGTAAAGATTAACTCCACTTTCAAAATACTTTTTATTAAAAAGATGCTTTGTATTCTGTATACAGTGCTCCTGTATCGTGCCGTAAGACCAAACTCCTGCGGACCTGACTGGTTCAGTGTCAGCGGGTCACGCAGGATCCACCTGTTACCGATCACATCTAAGTTATGAACTTAGATGCGATCGATAGTAACTCGATCCTGCGTGTCAGACATGCAGGACCCGCTGACACTGAGCCCGTCAGTCCCGTGGGCCTGACCAATTCAGGTCTTGGAGAATGATGCATCTGCTCTGTATATAGAATACAAAGCAGCTGTATCTCAAAAAGTTAAAATAATTTTTAATAAAGTATTGTGAAAGTTGCACCAAACAGACATTTTTATTAAAAAAACAAAAACTATTTCAAAGGTGTTATATAGCCTTTAAAATGGTTGTCTAGTTTAGAAAACCCAATTTGAAGCGCCCTATCAAAGATAATCTTCCAGAATGGCAAGTTGCTATAAAGCACATTTCCAGCTCTGGGTGACCAGGCATTATATGGACAGCCCATTGATTTCAATGAGAGCTCTGTAATGTTTTGGCTCTGCAGGGGATTTGTTCACTTGCTGCCGAATTCTTCCACAGATTACAGATGATTGCTGAGGGTCTCGGCAGAAACCCTGTGATCAACTTATTGTCAGAGGTCTCTAAATGGGGGAAGAAAATAAAAGGATTGTCCAAAGTGAACAACCACTTTAACCAATGGCATCACGCATGCACAGTACTATTCATGAATTTATTATTACGATGTATAATATTTTTATTTAACAGAATATTCTAGTGGTAGAGGAGGGTTTGTTCTTAATAGATATCTGATCCTACAAATCAAGTATTACTGTACATTTTAAAACTTAATATACACGAAGTTATAAATTCTGATGATTGCTCCAAGCAATTCTCGGAAGTTGTCAGAAGTGCGGGATTTTTCTTGTGTGCACATGTAGGGTTCTCTGCATGTGACGTGGATGGATTGCATGGGCCATGATTCCCATGGTGCATGCGTCATTCGAAGGCCTTATTACACTGGAGGTATAATCCATCTAGTTCATATCTTGAGTATATCCTGACCAAGGTGTGTGAAGGGGTGACTCATCCTACCCTAATCATATTCACTTTAGGTTAGTCATGGGTAATTTTTGATGCTATTTGAGTGTGGTATTTTCTAGCTATGGACCTCATTTTAATATATTAATGGTTGATGTTATTACCTGCGATCGTATATCCTGGGATTTCTTTGCACTATTACACTTTGTGGATATGGCAGTGTGGTTTTACTTCTCTAACCTTGTATTGACGGTGAATTGTTGTAGGGGGTTGGTATTGAGCTCCCATCTGGGGTTTTATTCATTCTTTGGGAGATATGTTTTTGTCTTTTTAAGTCCTAAAATAAAATGTTATTGTGTTTTTTTTTGTTTTGTTTTTAATTCTGTATGGTGTATATTCTTTTGGATGTTTCCTACATCCGTACCGATTTCCTTTTATAGGCTTGCAGTAAGGGACCAGTCACTACCAGCAGTAAAGTGTATGTGGTCTTTTAATAGTTCACAGATTCTGATAATCCAACATCACTATCACTAATAGTGGTTTTACTTGCCCTCTAAAGTGTACCTCCACTTGTGATCTTCTGCCCGACCTGACATCTGGCGGATAGTGATGCTCATGCCTTGGCAACCATATGCCGACCGGAGAGTAACGTACAAGGGTCCTAATAGTTAGAAAAGGATCTGTGCACGATACTCTCCAGACATCATACACTTACTATGGCAATTTATTATTATTTTTTTGCTTCCTATACAAACCAGCCCATTGGTAATGACAAAGCAGATGGACGGTAGGCAAAATTAGAATTTTAAGGGTTAGTGAGAAATCTTGGCTGTTTACTCAAGTATTGTTCCGTTCAGCGTTTCCTTTGTAGGTAGAGATGAACCAGTTTGGTGTCCTAAAATTACCTTGTCATAATTTGAAGCTTTGCTTAAAAATCAACAGAAATCACTATTTTTATTTATTCCTCCCTGATGCGGAAAGCTGTTACATAAAAAGGTATTGTATTGTACTGGGGCCACCATGACACTTTCTAGTGATGAATGCTGGATAAAAGAGGGATAGGTGTTATGACTAAAGTAAGACTAGATCCCATCAGCCGTATGATATAGTTTATAAGAGCGATGGAGGAAAGAGGTTTTGGTATATACAGCAGGCTTCTTATCCAAGAATGCTATTAGTGGACATTGGAGGTAATCTTTCCTGGCTATTAATATAGGCGAGCAATAGGGTGCATTCACACGTCATGGTTTTGCTGCGAAGTGTAAATGCACCTGTTTACTCTACTAACAGATATATTTTGTGAATTAGACGTCGCATGCACCAAATAACATTGCGCCACCTGATAACACTTTTTTTTCTTTTTGCGAGTGCCTATAATCACAAACCTCATTTACTAATTTACTTAATTAGCTGCTGATCCTGCTGCATTTTTTATGCATATTACTAGTGAGTCTGTCAATAAACTCTCATTACCATCCACAGTCATCTGAATCTGCTGTAAATACATGTCAGTAGCAGACGCTACTGCTGTTACTATTCTCTTATAGGTTAGACATAGGTGTGGCGTGGATAGCCGGTGTCCAAGATCTACCTGGGCCGCCCTCCTAACCCACAATTACTTCACGTGATATTGTATCTGATGATATGCTGTATAAAATCTCTATATTATAAAATATATTGATTTCTATAGAGAGATACCTTCGTCTAGCATGAAAACAACATGCTTTTAGGAGAAGTCATGGCACCACTTTCCTAGAATGGTCTTTTCTTATGTGGCTGGGTGGACTGTAAGTCCCCAGTTGTTGCTCTGTTCTAATTTTTACATCTGGACCCCCTTAGTTATAACTGCAACTAGAAGAAAAATTAAATCTATCGACTTTAAAATAAAACAAAATACCACAACCACTTTTACTGGCGCTCCCATAGCGGTGTGTCTCATTTTTTTTTTTAAATCTCATCGACATGCTTGCACTAGTCTTCCACTGCAGATTTCCTGCCTGCAAATTCGAACAGAAAATCCGCTATGTTTGCAGGGGGGCATAAAAGTCTAAATCAGTTGACTGATATACATTTGTGTTATTCTGTGCACACATGAAAATTTGTTCATGAGCTTAAACTAGCAGTGTGTGATTAATGCGCTATGCACTCTTTACAACGGGCCATGCAAGTCAACAAACAAGCTTAAATGTATGAAAAATAATAGGGATGTACTTCTGTTCAATAAACGAAAAAAGTTATTCTGCTACAAAAAACACATTTGCCATTTGTTGCAGAATTTCCACTTCCCCACTGAATTCCAAGGGGATAATCTGCAAGAAATGCACAACCACTCCCCAGCATGATTTGGCATGCTGCAGATTAAAGAATCGCAAGTCAATTTCTGCATGGAAATTTTGCACAGCGTGTGGATGAGATTTGGTAAAATTCATCCACTTTTCTATTACTGTAATATGCTGCAGATTTTCCGCCCCCAAATTCAGATGGAAAATCCACAGTAATTATCCTCATGTGAACATAGCATATACTTTACATTGTAATCTGACCACTAAATCGGTTTTCTCATTGCTGAGTCTAGGTGACAATTTGGGTATTGCAGCAGCCCTCCCTGTATTGGCAGTTACTACTGTCTCCATATTCTGCCGACCTTATAAAAGTAGCAACGGGCTGCTTGGGTTGCAAACATAGTGCGCGTAAAGGATTCTAAGTGCAATCGTTGTATAGCTGAAGATGTTATTTCCCCTTTACCTGTTTTTGACGCATTTGCTTAGTCTAGAGTCAACTACTAACAACAAGCCCTCACCATAGTCTAGAGGGCTTGTTGTTAGTAGTTGATAGTAGCGGTACGGAAAGGTGTCCGCGGCCAATAGAACCGGACAGGTACGTAATTGCTGACCGTATTATGGCACGCAATTACGGAGTTGTTGTTTTTTTTCTTCTTTTTATGGCCGTGTGAATATGAGGCCTTGGGGTGTTCACATCAGCGTTTGTTTCTGCTGAGGGCTTCCAACGGAGGCTTACATTGGGTTAACCCCTCAGCGGAAAGTCAAACGTAAACTTCCGTTTCCCTCACCAATTAACTCAATGGTGATGGAAACCTAGCTAATGGTTTCCGTCTGTCACCATTGTGACAGGGTTCAGTCGCTTGACGGAACCAATATCACAGTCCACTGCGCTGTTGACATAACGGTGTATCGGTTTTGAAGTTTATTTTAAATGTCTGCACTATAAATGTCATTTGTGTTTTATATATGAGTAAGGCCAATATGTGCATTGGCTTCAATAAACCCAGACTGCAATTGTCCTATTTTTTTTTTTTTGCAGTCTGGGCTGCAGGCAATGCACGGACCGTGGAAACCACGGTCGTGTGCATTGGCCCATAGGATATATTGTGCCCTACATTATCCGCAATTGCGGCTCCGATTAGTATGCCATTGCACGGTAGTGTGCATGAGACCTTGTAATTATCGCATTCAGCAAAAATACTTGAGTGTATATAAGTAAGGACAGGCTGGACAATATCATCTAAGTGTCCTGTTTTAATAAATTGTGACCAGGTTTTTGTAAATTAGATACTGTAGGAAAAAACACACAAGCGACGCTTCATAGGGTAACAACTGAAAACAAATGATAATTGTCTTAGGTGAATGCTAGAGCTGCTCACTTGGTTGGGAACGCATCGTTCGTAGTCACTCATACTCATTGCAGATAACTGCCAGATCTCCATGCTTTTATGAATATTCAGTGTCGTCACTCCCCTTGATGAAAAGGTTTGGTGGCATACATTCATACTTACCAGCTTTTTATGTACGAATTGCAAAAGAACCTAGCACTGGATTATGTATGTATTCCCTGGTATGTATATTTTTAGAATACATATGAAATGGAGTTAAAAAAAATAATTTGTGGCTGTAGGAAACTATTTTCACGGTCACTAACTAGCTTTATTCTGGTGCATGTGCCTTTTTACGGCACTGCATCAGAATAGAGCAGTACTGCCGGGATCAATTAAAGCTGCTCCGGTAGCTGAGGGCTTGGAGCAAACATGCTCGAGCGGGTGGGCGGGATTGAAATAAACATCGTTCCCGTCCTTTTAACCCTTCAAATGCGACAATCAATAGCGACAGCCACATCTCCCTCTCACACCACAAGCAAACCCGCAATGTGATCACGGGGTGCCGATGGTTTCTATGGCAGCCGGGGGCCTAACAAAGGACAGAGGCATGGCCTAACAGACGCCTGTTCGTTTTACACTGACAGACATAATACACTGTAATACAGTAGTGCATTGTATTAAAAAAGCGATCAAAAGTATTATAAAAGCGATCAAATGATCGCATAGTGAAGTCTCCTAGTGGGACTATAAAAGAGTTTAACCCTTTCCCACTAAATTGTGCCTCGTACGTCATAGTGCGAGGAGTTATGTATGGAGCGCGCTCACGCGCTGCCTTCATGCTGTCTCTTAACAGAAGCCTGTAATAATGACAATATACTGCAATACATTAGTATTGCAGTGTATTGTACCAGTGATCTAATGATCGCTGGTCCAAGTCCCCTAGAGGGACTAATAAACTGTAAAAAAGTTCAATAAAGTTATTCGTAATGGAAAAAAAAAATGGAACATTAAAAGTTAAAGAAAAAAACCTTTTATCACATTTTTCCTCTAAAGCAACAAAAATATGAAAAGTAAACAAAATTGATATCGCTGCGTCCATAAAAGTCTGAACTATTACAATATAGCGTTATTTAACGTGCATGGTGAATAGCGTAAAAAATCAAATAAAACACCCAAATTGCTGTTTTTTTGGTCAAATTCACGCTAAAAAAAAAATGTAATAAATGTAGTCAGAAATTGCTTGTACCAAAAATGGTACCGATAAAAACTACAGGCCACCCCACAAAAAATGAGCCCTCACACGTCTCAATCCACGGAAAAATAAGAAAGTTATGGCTCTCCGTATGTGGTGAAACAGAACAATTTTTTTTAAAGCCATAAAATATTTTAAAAAAACTATAAAAATGTGGTATCCCTGTAATCTTATTGAACCACAGAGTAAACTTAAGTTGACGTTTTTATGGCATAGTAAAAGCCGTAAAAACGAAACCCAGAACACAATGGAAGAATCTGTTTTTTCCAATTTCGGTCCCCAAATAGTTTTTTTCAGTTTCCCAGTACATTATATGGTATTTTAAATGGTACCAATAGAAACTACAACAACTCATGCAAAAGATAAGCACTCACACCACGCTATTAACAGAAAAATAAGGTTAATGGTTTTAGAGGCTCTGTCACCAGATTATAAATTCCCTATCTCCTACATAATCGGATCGGCGCTGTAATGTAGATGCGTGAAAAACGATCAATTTACGAGCAAGTTATAAACCATTTTATCCATGTAAAGCAGTAGCAAAAAGAAAATAAGTCGGCACCGCTGAAATGAATGAGAAGGTTTAAAGCAGGGGCGTAGCTAGAGGCTCATGGGCCCCGATGCAAAAATTCTTACTGGGCCCCCCCCCGCAAACTTCTCCTAAGTGACCCAACAATGCAGCACTAGCAGCCGGGGCGTCACTAAGGCTGGGTTCACACACACTATTTACGGACGTAATTCGGGCGTTTTAGCATTGAATTACGTCCGAAAATGCGGCTCAAAAGCGTCGGCAAACATCTGCCCATTCATTTGAATGGGTCTTACAATGTTCCGTGCCGACTGTCATTTTTTTTTACGTGCCGCTGTTAAAAGGCGGCGCGTAAAAAAGTGCCTGTCACTTCTTCAGACGTAAATGGAGCCGTTTTCCATGGACTCCATGGAAAACCAGCTTCAATTACTTCCGTAATGGACGCAGCAAAAGACGCCTGCACATTGCCATTACGGCTGAAATTACGGTGCTGTTTTCTCCTGAAAACAGCACCGTAATTTCAGCCGTAACAGATGCTGCCGTGTGAACATACCCTCAGGGCTTAAAATGTCAGGGGAAATAGCCCCAATACATATGTGTCCGCCCAAAAAAAAGTGTGTATATGAGACAGCATAGCATATCTATAGCACTACAACCCTATAAACTATGGATAGGATTAGATACAGTGGCTGAGCAGACAGTATCACACATGATAGGATTAGATACAGTGGCTCAGAAGGCAGTACCACACATGATACAGTGGCTCAGCAGACAGTACCACACATGATTGGATTAGATACACAGCTCAGCAGACTGTATCACACATGATAGGATTAGATACAGGGCCCAGCTCGCTGACATTGCGGCTCCAGCGCTGGACCCAGGATAGGTAAGAATAATAATTTTGCTTTTTTATGTGTTACTGATTATTTTTGTGTGTTTGTGTTTTTTTACAGGTTCGGTTGTTGGACTTCGGATACGAGGACTTCAATGATGGCGTTTTTTTATTCTCAATAAAATGGTTAATGAGGGTTGTGTTTTTTTATTTCAAGAAAATATTTTTTCTATGTGCTTGTATCTTTTTAAACTTTATTATCACCGCCTTAGTAATGGCCGCCGGCTGATTGACAACCTCCATTACTAAGGCGAGGCTTAATGTTAGCAGGTGCAGAGGCTACACTAACCCCCATTATTACCCCGGTACCCACCGCCACCAGGAGTACTGGGAAGAGCCGGGTACGAACCAGTACCCGACCATCTGTAGTGACGGGCAGGCACCGGGGTGGCCGCAGGCTGGTAGTATTAGGCTGGGGAAGGCCAAAAACAGTGGCCCTTCCCACCCTTGTAATGCTGCCTGCTGCTGCTGTGTTGTATCTGGCTGGTTATGAAAATTGGGGGGGGACCCGACATCGTTCTTTACAATTATTTTTTATATTTTTAAATGATGTGGGGTCCCCCCCATTTTCATAACCAGCCAGATACAATAAAGCAGCAGCAGCCTAGCATCACCAGGGTGGGAAGGGCCACTGTTTTTGGCCTTTTCCCTCCTGATAATACCAGCCTGCGGCCACCCCAGTGGCCGACCATCACTACAGATGGTCAAGTACTGGATCGTACCCGGCTCTTCCCAGCACCCCTGGTGGCTGTGGGTACCGGGGTAATAAAGGGGGTTAGTGTTAGCCGGTGCAGCGGCTAACACTAAGCCCCGCCTTAGCAATGGACGTCGTCAATCACCCGGCGGCCATTACCAAGGCGGTAGTAATATAGTTTAAAAAAAACCACAAAGACATAGAAAAAATATTTTATTGAAATAAAAAAAAAACCCACACAACCCTCATTAACCATTTTATTAATAAAAAAAAAAGCTGTCATCGAAGTAGTCCTGGAATCCGACGTAGTCCAACCACCGAACCTGTAAGAAAACACACAAAAAATGATTAGTAACACATGTGTGAGGGTATGTGCACACACACTAATTACATCCGTAATTGACGGACGTATTTCAGCCGCAAGTACCGGACCGAACACACTGCAGGGAGCCGGGCTCCTCCCATCATAGTTATGTATGACGCTAGGAGTCCCTGCCTCGCTGCCGGACAACTGTCCCGTACTGAAAACATGTTTACAGTATGGGGCAGTTGTCCTGCAGCGAGGCAGGGACTCCTAGCATCGTACATAAGTATGATGCTAGGAGCCCGGCTCCCTGCAGTGTGTCGGTCCGGTACTTGCTGCCGAAATACGTCCGTCAATTACGGACGTAATTCGTGTGTGTGCACATACCCTAAGGCTTAGATACAGGGCCCATGTGTGATACTGTCTGTGGGACCCTGTATCTAAGCCTACCACAACGTAGGCTTAGATACAGGGTCCAGCAGACAGTAATCTTATACAGTATAAGATTACTGTGTGCTGGGGCCCTGTATCTAAACCTACAGTGTGGTAGGCTTAGATACAGGGCCCAGCAGACAGGATCACGCATGGGCCATGTATCTAAGCCTACCATGTGATTGGCTTAGATACAGGGCCCAGCAGACAGGATCACACAATCTGTGATCCTGTCTCATGGGCCCCCTAAGCCTGCTACATCGTAGGCTTAGGGGTTGTGCAGTCCCTAAACATTGATGGCCTATCAACAGGATAGGCCATCAATAGCTGATGTGTCGCCCGGGACCCGCCAATCAGCTGTTTTGAAGGGGCCGCAGCACTCGTACGAGAGCTGCTTCCCCTTCATTTCACTACTCGCTCACACTGTGAATCGCCGACACCGATTCACAGTGTGACCGGAATGAAGGGGAGCAGCTCTCGTACGAGTGCTGCGGCCCCTTCAAAACAGCTGATTGGCGGGTCCCGGGAGTCGGACCCCGCCAGTCAGGGCTAACCTTACCTTCCTCTTCGGCCGTGGCGGGAGTTCTGTCGTCTCGATGCTGTGCGCGGCGCATAGCGCTGTGACGTCATGCGCTGCGCACAGCGCTTGACGTCAGGAGCTCCGCTGCGATCCGGAACCAGGAAGGTAAGTAAAGTCTGTTACTATAGTAACAGGGGCCCGCGGCCCGAGTTACTACAGTAACTTTTTATTGATGTGGTGCGGGGGGGCCGTGGGCCCCCCTGGCTTCAGGGCCTGGTCGCAATTGCGACCGCTGCGACCCCTATAGCTACGCCAGTGGTTTAAAGCGTGTCTACGCGAAACAGCTGTTGCCTGTGAATGTGTTCAACTCAGTCTCCCCCCCCCCCTCCCCCCACATCATTTTGTTCTATTAAACATATGAAAACGTCAGATTGGGTGAGTGCGGCTCTTTCTTTCTTCACACATTGTGATAAACAATTTTAGATTTATGCAAATTAGTTTCTTGATAGACAACTGGGCGTGTTTTTACTTTTTACCAACTGGCTGTTGTGAAGAGAAGAGTATGACGCTGACCAATCAGTGACCAATCCGCATCATACACTTCCGCATTATAATCCGCATTATTTACGTTCCAAAAAAGTAAATAATTTACACATTTGGTATCACCGCGTCCGTAGCTACCTTAACTATAAAGCTATTGCGTTATTTAACCCACACTGCGAACGCCGTCAAAAAATAAAATAAGGTCAGAAATGCTAGTTTGTTTTTTTTTGTTCATCCTGCCTTTAAAAAAAAAATGTAATTAAAATGATCAAAAAGTCATATTTATCTAAAATGTTACCAATAAAAACGACAAGTCGTCCCGCAAAAAAAAAGCCCTCCTACAGCTGCATCGGCAGAAAAATGAAAAGTTATGGCTGGACAAAAACCAAAATTTAAAAACATTTTGTACAGTGTCAAATAAACATAAGAAAACAATATAAATTTGATATCGTCGCAATTGTTACGACCCGCTGAATAAAGTTATTATGCTATTTATACCACACAGTAAACGGTGTAAATTTAGGACGCAAAATGGAGTGGTTAAATTGCTATTTTTTTTTTCTATCCCCGCCCCCCAAAAAAAAAGTTTATAAAAGTTAATAAATTATATGTACCCCATGTTGCTATTAAAAAAATACAAGACCTTATACAGCTATGTAGATGGAAAGATAAAAAAAAGTTATAGCTCTTTGAATGGAACGATGGAAAAACATAAAAAAAAAATGCTTGGTCATTAACCCCTTCGCGCTCAGCTCAGTACTATTACCTCGTGCTTAGCACATCGTTCGCACTCAGCTCAGTAATAGTACTGACCTGAGTTAACACGGCGCCACCTTTCGCCGGCGCGTGTTTGAGCTGTGATAGCCTGCTGTCGGAAACAGCAGGTATCACAGCTCAGTGTGCAGTGTGCAGGGACGGATCGCGGAGGTCCCCGCTGATTTAACCCCTTAGAAGCCGTGTTCAATAGGGATCACGGCTTCTTGGGGGTTAAGCCACAATCGACGGCCCGCTACATGATAGCGGGCGGCGATGGCTACTATGGCAACCAGAGTCCTAACAATGGACTCTGGCTACGCCATCGATGGAATCCTAGTGGGTTCTGACAGTCAGGACCCACTATGCTTGCTGTCAGCGAGTAGCTGACAGCTCTAATGCACTGCACTACGCATGTAGTGCAGTGTATTAGAATAGCGATCAGGGCCTCCTGCCCTCAAGTCCCCTAGTGAAACAAAGTAAAAAAGTTGTGTAAAAATAAGAAAATAAAAGTTTTAAGTGATAAAACTAAAAATCCCCCTTTTTCCCTCATCGGTCCTTTATTATTAATAAAAATAAACAAACTACACATAATTGGTATCACTGCGTCTGTAATGGCCTGAACTACAAAAGTATTTTGTTGTTTATCCTGCGCGGTGAACGCCGTAAAAGAAAATAATAAGCCATACCAGAATCACAATTGTTTCGTCACTTCACCTCCCAAAAAATTGAATAAAAAGAGATCAAAAATTTGCATGTACCGAAAACTGGTTCTGATCGAAACTACAGTTCGTTACGCAAAAAACAAGTCCTCGCACGGTTTTCTTGATGGAAAAATAAAAACGTTCTAGCTCTTAGAATAAGGTAACACAAAAAGTATTTTATTGTGCAAACGCCATAAGACATAAAAAAAACTATAAACATCTGGTATCGCCGTAATCGTATCGCCCCACAGAATAAAGTGAATATGTCATTTATAGCACACGGTGAACGCTGTAAAAAAAAATAGAATAAAAAAACAATAGTAGAATTGCTGTTTTTTAGTCATCACGCCTCTTAAAAATAGAATAAAAACTGATCAAAAAGTCGCATGCACCCCATGAAAACTACAATGTATTTTTCAAGGTGTCTAGTTTCCAAAATAGGGTCACTTTTGGGGGTTCCACTGTTTTGGCACCACAAGACCTCTTCAAACCGGAAATGGTGCCTAATAAATTAAATGAATTACATTTTACCTCTACTTTGCTCTAAATTCCTGTGAAACACCTAAAGGGTTAATAAACTTTCTAAATGCTGTTGTGAATACTTTGAGGGGTCTAGTTTCTAAAATGGGGTGTTTGATAGGGGTTTCTAATATATAGGCACCTCACTGACCTGGAACCTAAAAAAAAAAAAAAGAGGCTTCTTACATTATACTGATAATGAGCAGTTCCCATCCGAGAGAACCCCAGTTTTGACAGTTTGTATAAACGGAGACCCCTATTAGACCTTTTCCCAAGCATACACCCCGAGAAGTGTATTTTTATTTCATAAGTCCTTGGTACATTTTAAAGGGAGGCTTCAATTCCGCCAGTACCTGCCGAGTAAGAGGGCAAGGTATGGCGTGAAGATGTATGAGCTGCGAGAGTGCATCAGGGTATACCCACAGGTTTAGGATATATGAAGGGAAGGACACCAGTATTCAGCCCCCAGAATGTCCCCCCTTACTGGGAGTTAATGCAAAAATTGTGTGGGATTTGGTGCACCCACTGCTGGACCAGGGTTACCACCTCTACCTGGATAATTTTTATACCAGCGTCCCACTTTTCAAGTGCCTCGCTTCCAGAAGTCCTGCGGCATGCGGCACTGCTAGAAGAAATCTGAGAGGCCTCCCTAAGACTCTGCAGGGCAAACACCCAGAAGGGGTGAGAGCAGGACACAATCTAGCAGCAACATATTGTGTGTCAAGTACAAGACCAGGGAGATGCCACACCAGTACCCATGTACCTGTACGAGGTACCAGTACAGAGACCCCCAAACCAGACTGCATGTGTACGTGCTACGTCGATGTACAGGCCAGATGGCAACTTTCCTGGAATTTCAAGAGGTGGTTATCCAGAACCTAATCTTTAGGGACCAAGAATGGGGACACCCAGTACTTCTGGAAGCGAGGCCTCACGCATCGTACCAGGGCAACACTTTCCTGGAGAAATTCCCCAAACTGTCAAGAAGGGAAAAAGTCAAGAGGTGCAAAGTCTGCTATAAGAGGGGGATAAGGGAGGACCCAATATATCAATGTGACACGTGTCCTGAAAAACCAGGGTTTTTAAAATGTATCATACATCCCTTGATTTTTAATCTACCCCAGTTTTGCTTACCCTGATGCACTCCGCACAGCTTATTCCCCTCATCTTTCCCTTCTGAGCCCTGCTGTGTACCCAGGCAGCTGATAACAACCATATGTAGGGTATTGCCGTACCCGGGAGAACCCACATTACAGTTTATGGGGTGTATGTCTCTGGTCAAAATGCTCACTACACTTCTAGATGAATGCCTTAAGGGGTGTAGTTTTTAAAACGGGGTCACTTCTTGGGGGTTTGAACTGAAGTGGTACCTCAGGGGCTTCCGCAAACATGACTTTGCACTAGAAAATCCCCATGGGCCCAAACGGCAGTTTATCACCACATATGGGGTATTGCTGCACTCAGGACAAATTGGGCAACACAATGGGTTATTTTATTTCTTGTGAAAATAAGAAATTTTGAGCCAAAACTACATCTTATTGGAAAAAAATTCATATTTTTTTTTTTAATTCACAGCCCAATTCAAATAAATTCTGTGAAAAACTGTGGGGTCTAAATGGTCACAACACCCATAAATGAATACCTTGAGGGTGTAGTTTCCAAAATGGGGTCACTTCTGGTGGGTTTCCATTGCTTTGATACCTCTGGGGCTCTACAAATGCGACATGGCACCCGAAAACCAATCCAGCAAAATCTGGACTCCAAAGAACACATATAGCTCCTTTCCTTCTGAGCCCTCCCATGGGCCCAAACGCCAGTTTATCGCCACAAATGGGGTATTGCCGCACTCAGGACAAATTGGGCAACAAAATGGGGTTTTTTGTTCCCTGTGAAAATAAGAAATTTTGATGAAAAATGACGTTTTATTGGAAAAAAATTAAATTTTTTAATTTCACAGCCCAATTCAAATACGTGCTGTGTAAAAACTGTGGTGTTAAAATGGTAACCACAACCATAAATTAATTCCTTGAGGGGTGTAGTTTCCAAAATGGGGTCACTTTTGGGGGATTCCTACTGTTTTGGCACATCAACACCTCTTCAAACCTGGCATGCTGCCTAAAATATATTCTAATAAAAAAGAGGCCCCAAAATGCACTGGGTGCTTCTTTGCTTCTAGGGCTTGTGTTTTAGTCCACGAGCGCACTAGAGCCACATGAGACATTTCTAAAAACTGCAGAATCTGGACAATACATATTTAGTAGTGTTTCTCTGGTAAAACCTTCTGTGTTACAGAAAAAAATGGAACAAAATTTTAATTCAGCAAGAAAAATGAAATTTGCAAATTTCACCTCCACTTTGCTTTAATTCCTGTGAAATGCATAAAGGGTTAAAAAAAACCTTTCTAAATGCGGTTTTGAATACTTTGAGGGGTCTGGTTTTTAAAATGGGGTTTTATGGGGGTTTCTAATACCTAGGCCCCTCAAATCCACTACAGAACTGAACAGGTACCTTAAAGGACGGGTGTCGCGAAAAATTATTTTTTTAGATAAATTGGATTTTAGTGTGTTATTAAAATACATTTTATTTATTTGTGTGTTTTGTGTTTTACTTTTTTATTTTTTCTAACTTTTACTATGGGGGCTGCCATTTTTTTTTCATCTCTGTATGTGTCGATTAACTACACATACAGAGATGGAATACGGCACATACATCCCCATAGAGAAGGCGAACGGGAGCCATTCCATTCACTATGGTGTATGCCGTCTGTGTGGGAACGGCGCATGCGCCGCTCCCACACAGTCCAAAAGGAAGGTCTTCGGCCGAGCGACATCCGGCGCCATTTTCATGTGGACCGGAAGACGCGGCCGGACAGTAAGATGACTGCTTCCGGACATGTGATTAGAAGCAAGTACTAGGAGCGGACGGAGCGTAGGCGGCAGGAGCAGGTAAGTTATGTGTGTGTTTGTTCGTGTTTTACTGTGTGATTACCACTGTATGTAAGCCTACTACACTGTGCACTCGCTCAAAAAATGGTGGCACACCGTGTAGGAGGTTTGACCATTCAATCCCCTCCTTTCTCCTGGCACTAGCCAGGATAAGGGACGGGGGATTCTGTGAGCTCACTAGAGCGTGTGTGTCTACACCAATTTTGCAGCATAAAGCAATGTGGTTGCTTTACCACATGCCAATGCTGCAATTTTGGGAATTGCTCCCTCTAGTGATCAGCACAGGGAAATGTTATAAATTAGAATCAAATTTATAATATTTCCTGACTTGTGAAAAAATAAGACAATGTCTAATCATGTGTATATACTAACTGTTAAACAAAAAAAAAACAAAAAAAAATTTCTAGCGACACATTCTCTTTAAAAAAAAATGGCTTTTGAAATTTTCTTAAAAATATGAGAAATTGCTGTTTATATTCTAAGCCTTGTAACGTCCAAGAAAAATAAAAGAATGTTCAAAAAACGATGCCAATCTAAAGTAGACATATGGGGAATGTAACTAGTAACTATGTTGGGTGGTATAACCGTCTGTTTTACAAAAAGATGCATTTAAATTCAGAAAAATTCTATTTTTTCTAAATTTTCTCTAAATTTTGCAATTTTTCATAAATAAGGACTGAATATATCGACCAAATTTTACGACTAACATAAAGCCCAATGTGTCACGAGAAAACCTTCTCAGAATCGCTTGGATAGGTTTTATCATTCCGAAGTTATTACCACATAAAGGGAAATATGTTAGATTTCAAAAATGGGCTCTGAGCCTTAAAGAGACTCTGTCACCACATTATAAGTGCCCTCTCTCCTATATAAGGAGATGGGCGCTGTAATGTAGGTGACAGTAATGCTTTTTATTAAAAAAAACTATCTTTTTTCACAACGTTAGGAGCGATTTTGGTTTATGCTAATGAGCTTTCTTAATGCCCAAGTGGGCGTACTTTTACTTTCGACCAAGTGGGCGTTGTACAGAGGAGTGCATGACGCTGACCAATCGGCATCATGCACTCCTCTCCATTCATTTACACTGCACTAGCGATATAGTTATATCGCTATGTGCAGCCTCATACACAAGCCCTAACATTACTAGTGTCCTGATAATGAATACACATGAAATCCAGCCTGGACGTCATGTGTACTCAGAATCCTGACACTTCTGACTCTTTTTTGTGAGATTCCAGCAACGGATACGAAATCTTGCGAGATCACGGAGCTAAACGAGATTTGGTTTCACTTGCCGGAATCTCACAAAAAGAGTCAGAAGTGTCAGGATTCTGAGTACACATGACGTCCAGGCTGGATGGTCATGTGTATTCATTATCAGGACACTGTAGTAATGTTAGGGCTTGTGTATGTAGCTGCACATAGTGATATAACTATATCGCTAGTGCAATGTAAATGAATGGAGAGGAGTGCATGATGCCGATTGGTCGGCGTCATACACTCCTCTGTACAACGCCCACTTGGTCGAAAGTAAAAGTACGCCCACTTGGGCATTAAGAAAGCTCATTAGCATAAACCAAAATCGCTCCTAACGTTGTGAAAAAAGATAGTTTTTTTAAATAAAAAGCATTACTGTCACCTACATTACAGCGCCGATCTCCTTATGTAGGAGACAGGGCACTTATAATGTGGTGACAGAGTCTCTTTAAGGCCAAAACAAGACTGCGTCCTTAAGGGGTTAAGGCTTAAAATAGGCTGGTCACTAAGAGGTTAAGCTGGCCATAAACTTGGCAACCTAATGTGTCATAGGGATAGCCTTACCTACCATTGTTTCATGGGAGATGTTGGATGGAAACAAGGGTTCGGTGGTTTTGATTCTAACCTGGAAATAATAGGCACCAAGGATTGTTCTGACCGTAATAAGCCTGTTTATGGGGGAGCTGCCATATCTGCATTTTGAGGTGTGGTTTAAGATGATGAAAACACCAGCTATTAAAGGGTTTTTTGGCAGTACAACTGCTTTTTAGGAACCCTTTTTGTCCCTTTCGGATACTTCTTCTATTAACCAGATCCCATTCATTATAGACAGAGCAGTGGAGGAAATTTTCTGCTGCAGTAAGCAGAGACGAGGCAGCGTAAGCCTCAAACTTAAGTAGTATTTGTGGAAGGAAGGAAAATGGATATTCCCCAGGAACATTGTGTCGTTCTTTAAAACTTCTTGCTTGCGATATTGGAGGGACAAGAAAGAAGAGGATATTTTTAGATACTTAAGAAAAAAAATGTAAGTGAATGTATTTAACTATAGAATTTCAATGTTCCTTTATTTCAGCAGATGTTTAGCTGCAGGTGCATGAATGGTGGTTTCCTGTCTGAATGTTTAGAGCGGTCCGTGGTAAATAAAACCCAGATATGTCGATGGATTCCATTGAAAAATGCCTTGATTTTTCAGCTTTTATTGAGATTTCCGTCTGTGGCTTCCTGTTCTTAGTCGATTTAGACAATGTTCACACCTTCATCTGATCATTCCATTGTTCTGCTCCAGCGTATCAAAACAAGGGAATTACGGAAGCAACGATTCCGTTGCACCACTGACACCGGCGGCCAACGGAACCCACTGACTTTAATGGGTTTCGTCAGCTTTCCGCCGCGGTGTCCGTGATTTTTCCTGAAACAGCGCAGCATGCTGCGCTATTCAGTAATCTCGGCCAGAACTGCGACAGAGGCCTCAAACTGAGCCTTCAACGCAGATGTCTACAGAATCTTAGCAGACTAATATCTCCCCAATTCTATCTTTTTTTTGCGTTTCATTGGTTTATTGTTTGTTTTTGTTTTGTTTTCCCCTAATTTTATAGCCAAGGATGACAATAGATGACAAATAGTAGGTGTTGAATCTAAATCAGGATACCAAAACAGTTGAAGGTTTGTTTTAGGTGATCTATTGGTAAATACTATGAGATTGGCATACAGTATGTTCTTCTGGTTGTTTTTTTCCAAGTGAATAATGAAGGACTTGCAATGCACTTCCAAATCCGAGTTGAAGTGACCCAAGGCATGCATATATAAGTTCTATTGTATTTCCAGCTAAAGCTGCAATTTTTCCCAACTCAAATGACTGCTCTGGCCGTTTCTTCTATTCCTGCGGGTACCTGACCTGTCGCCTTGTTTGCTGACTGACTGCCACTCCCGGCTCGAAGAATATGCCCTCCTGTCTTTGAAGCTTAAACCACTCACCCTTGTCATGCAGTCATTTTTTGTTTTGCTCATGGCATTAAAATCCTCAAACTATTTTCATATAAATCTCCATTGTTAATGTATTCTGGCATAGGCTTGGTTCTGCTAGCAGTTTTTTTTTCCCCTTCCATTATTGATGCAAATTGGCAGTGTTTTCTGCACCGAGAAATATTTCATTTGTTGTCAGCGAAAACCCAGAGGTTAAACTGCCAGTGGTCTAAAAATAGCATAGTAGGAAGCAGACTGCAATCCGCAATCTGTATCGCAGAAAAAAGTGTAAATGAAGCTGTTTACCGTGGATGCTTAGGGTTTAATACTATGCGGAGGATAACAGGGATTTCTCTCTCATTTTGGGACACTGGGGACTCCTGTAGTGGCAGCTAATTTTCTAGTACCATGCTTAGCAAGTTATATACTAGTCCTTCTCAATGAATTCGAATATCCTCAAAAAGTTAATTTAATTCAGTAATTCAATTCAAAAAGTGAAACTCATATATTATATAGATTCATTACACACAGAGTGATCTATTTCCAGCATTTTCTTCTTTTAATGTTGATGATTATGGTAACAGATAATGAAAACCCAAAATTTTGTGTCTCAGAAAATTCGAATGATTTTTAATACTGAAATGTGTGACTGAGAAGTATGTACAGTATATTCACTCAATACTTGGTCGGGGCTCCTTTTGCATGAATTACTGCATCAATGCGGCGTGGCATGGAGGCGATCAGCCTGGGGCACTGCTGAGGTGCTATGGAAGCCCAGGTTGCTGTGATAGCGGCCTTCAGCTCGTCTGCATTGTTGGGTCTGGTGTCTCACTATTGCTCAGTGGTCCAAAATCCTGGTTTCAGATTAAAGTAAATTTTGCATTTCATTTGGAAATCAAGGTCCCGAAGAGTGGAGAGGCATCAGTCCAAGTTGCTTGCGGTCCAGTGTGAAGTTTCCACAGTCAGTGATGGTTTTGGGGGCCATGTCATCTGCTGGTGTTGGTCCACTGTGTTATATCAAGTCTAGAGTCAGCGCAGCATCTACCAGGAAATTTTCGAGCACTTCATGCTTCCCTCTGCTGACAAGCTTTATGGAGATGCTGATTTCATTTTCCAGCAGGACTTGGCACCTGCCCACACTGCCAAAAGTACCAATACCTGGTTTAATAACCACAGTATCACTGCGCTTGATTGGCCAGAAAACTCGCCTGACCTAAACCCCATAGAGAATCTATAGGGTATTGAAGAGGAACATGAGAGACACCAGACCCAACAATGCAGACGAGCTGAAGGCCGCTATCAAAGCAACCTGGGCTTCCATAACGCCTCAGCAGTGCCACAGGCTGATCGCATCCATGCCACGCCGCATTGATGCAGTAATTCATGCAAAAGGAGCCCCGACCAAGTATTGAGGGAATATACTGTACATACTTTTCAGTAGGCCAACATTTCAGTATTAAAAATCATTTTTGAAATTGGGCTTATTTAATATTCTAATTTTCTGAGACAAAATTTTGGGTTTTCATTAACTTTTACCATAATTATCAACATTAAAAGAAAAAAATGCTGGAAATAGATCACTCTGTGTGTAATGCATCTATATAATATATGAGTTCCACTTTTTTAATTGAATTACTGAAATAAATACATTTGTTGATATTCTAATTCATTGAGAAGGACTAGTGTATGTATATATATATATGTGTGTGTATGTGTGTATATATATATATATATATATATATATATATATATATATATATATATATTACTATCTGCACATAGGATGACTAGGGTTGTTCAGCTAAACGTATGTTCAATTACTAGCATAGAATTTAACGTGTCTCTGTCACCAATTCCAAATATGTAGCTAGTGAAATTGCTAGAAAGTCAGAAGCCAGAGTATGTCCTGATGTCTAGCACTGTAAAGTTACCTCAAGTTCCCACCTAGTAAAATATCTATTTTTTTTTTGCTCAGTGTTAAAATAATCCTAAACAAAATGGAAAATGAAAAAGTATTACAATTTATGCACAATTTGACATTTGAGTATATACCCGGTCTTAATAATGTAGCTATAATTTTAAGGGGGGTGTTCCGACTTGTGTAACCCATATGTTGCCAATATATAATGAAAAGTTTGGAATTTTTAATATACTTTGTGTTTCAGTTCATTTTTAAGATCTCTGCTTGCTGTCTCATTTGAGATTCTTACCATTTTATCCAGTCTAGCCATTCCTATGTGAGAGAAACCTATATCCGCAGCACAAATCCCCCTACTGTTCTGAGAGTTGGCCACCCTGTATAATTGTAGTCATCCGCTTGTAGTTCAAAATGCTGAAGATTTTGGAAATAACGTGGCACATTTATAAAATGTTTAATTTTGCACCAACTTCACAAAATGTTGCGTATGTGTCTGAAATGAGTGCAAGTACTGCCCACGAGAGACATTCTTCAACGTATGACCGGTCTGACGTAGTGGTTTACAGATTTGGCGCATGTTTGTGACCTTGAACCACAACCCCAGCTGAAAAGTTTTGGCCATAAGGAAAATATGCAACAATGGTGGCCTGATCCTAAATAAATCTGCATATATAAATAGATATGATGTGGTACCCAGAAAGTTACATAACTTCTCAGTATGCAATGATTGTTTTATTCACAGCAGACTGATGAACCATTTTAGGCTGCGTTCACATTTGCGTCAGGGCTCCGTTCCGACGTTCCTTCAAAATTTTCCGTTGGAACGGAGCCCTGACTGACACAAACGGAAACCAGAGGTTTCCATCACCATTGAATTTGGTGCAAATGGATTCTTTTTGTCTCCGTCGTGCAGGGGATCCGTGGTTTTGACTGAATCAATACCGTAGTCGACCACGCTATTGATTCTGTCGAAACGACGGAACCCCTGCACAAAGTAGACAAACGGAAACCATTTTCTCCGGATCCGTCACCATTGAAATCAATGGTGAAGGAAACGGAAACCTCTGCTTTGTGTCAGTCAGGGCTCCGTTCCGACGCAGATGTGAACGCAGCCTTAAATATCTTTTTCTATGGGGTTGAGAATCTAGCATGAAAGCAAGTGAAAAGGCAGGAAAATGGAAGCGTACTCAGTATTTCACACTCATTGTTTGTAGGGAGAATGGAGAGAAATGTCACATCTTGTGTTTCCTAGTAAAAGAAAACTCTTTGAATTGAATTGGACAGCTGCCATATTGGATGGCAACACAGAATTGAAGTGATCATGGGCAATTCAAACCTGATGATCTAGGATAGTGGAGCTGCTCCCTCAACAATTGTGTGAGCGCTTATTGACTTTGACTTTAGTAAAGCTTCATTCTTCCGTAGGAAGGGCGAGCTTTCTACACGGCCATGTATCGGAAGGGAATTCTATGGATATGTTTTTTTTTTTACATCATAATGAATATGATGAATTCTGTCTGTTCAGCGATTGGGCTCTATTATTTTTCCTACTTATAAACTTGTGATCGACTTATTGAATTGGCAGTAAATAAGAAGCAGATTTGAGCTTTCCTGTTTTATTTTAATGATGTCAAAGTGAATTTAGCGGATGTGAAATGAAATGGTGAAAGTGTTTTTTACATGTCGCAGAAAAGGAGTTCTCTAAGTTTTTAGTTGGGATTTTTACAGTATCTGGACTATGACAAGTCCCCCTTATTTTTTTACAAGGTGGAAATGCTGACTGAAATGCAACCACTAACCTTTTTAGAAGCTTGGAAATACATATGTTACTGCTTAAAACTAAAGTCGTTGTCTCATCTCAACCACCTTTTTCCATATTTCCTGTAGGACATATGAACGTTCATGAAGCAGGTCCCCCACTTGGGAACCCCCCATTGTAATGTTTCAGAGCTACTTACAAGGAACCACTTTACTTGTCTATCAAGTGGAATTCGAGATTGGTATTCCAGACACTGTTTGGTCCAGAGGCCACCACAGGTCTTGATCCGGCCCTGGACATGTGCGGTGGAATAACGTGTATGAGGGCATTGTTTATATAATGAACCCATCTTTCATTAAATTAAAGGTTAACCAATGTAGAAGAATTTTTTTGGGGTCCAAATGTGGTAAATATTTGAAATAAATACAAAGAGGATATGATAGATTAACATCCTTTATCCTAAAAAATAACCATGGTTTTTAATAAGGTAGAAGAAAAGCTTATTAATAACGCCATCATATATCAAAGGACAAATGGAGGGTGAGGACACGTCTTGGTTTTTGTGCAGGATTTTGTAATTTCCACAAAAAAAAGTTCTTTTTGCGCTGGCTTTTCATAAAAAATCATGGTAAAACTGCAACAAAGCTTCTATGTGTAGACATACCCTAAGGAGAACCTATTGCCTACAGATACCTCCACCCTGATCTATGCTTGATTTTGGTAAGGCTAAATTCACACGACAGTAAACATGATTACAGTACGGGACAGTTGTCCGGCAGCGAGGCAGGGACTCCTAGCGTCGTACATAACTATGATGCTAGGAGCCCTGCTCCCTGCAGTGTGTTCGGTCCGGGACTTGCGGCCGAAATACGTTCCGTCCTTTACGGACGTAACATGTTCGTGTGAACCCAGCCTAACACAGCAAACAGAAATAGACAGCGAGGCAGCACTTCCAAAAAGATAAGCTTTTAATCACCCGTGCGACGTTTCAGTCCAGCAGGACCTTTCTCAAGCATAGTGCACACATCAAGTCACAGATATTTAGGGTATGTGCACACGTAGTGACCAAAAACGTCTGAAAATACGGAGCTGTTTTCAAGGGAAAACAGCCCCTGATTTTCAGACTTTTTTTGAGCAACTCACGTTTTTCGCTGCGTTTTCGCTGCGTTTTTTACGTCCGTTTTTGGAGCTGTTTTCATTGGAGTCTATGAGAAAACGGCTCCAAAAACGTCCAAAGAAGTGTCCTGCACTTCTTTTGACGAGGCTGTATTTTTACGCGTCGTCGTTTGACAGCTGTCAAACGATGACGCGTAAATGACAGGTTGTCTGCACAGTATGTCGGCAAACCCATTCAAATGAATGGGCAGATGTTTGCCGACGTATTGTAGCCTTATTTTCAGACGTAAAATGAGGCATAATACGCCTCGTTTACGTCTGAAAATAGGTAGTGTGAACCCAGCCTTAAGGACTCTGAGTCAATTGGTAATAAAACAAAAATGTATCAAAATGTTACAAATAGTACAATCTCTAAAATCACAAACCATAAACATAGGGCACAATGTGCTTATACATACAATATTTAGGGGACTGGTACAGCAATAAGCAGTCCAAATATCTGTAATGTGTTAATCATTAATAACTCACCCAGGTGTGAATAGTAAAATAAATTGCAGAATATCATCTGCATGGGTGGATGGACATGCTCCTCATGTATTTCGGCATCCGTGTGTGCACACTGCATGTCGCACACATGAATGGAGAGACATGTCTGATCAATTACTCAATCGCTACATCCCGCGAGATTACGCTACTCCCCGCGCATGTGCATTGAGTGACTTGCTTGGGAGCTGGCAAAAGGGGACAATAAAGAGATTAAAAAACACTATCACTGATTGGCTACGTAACAGCCATCAGGAGAATTAGCTAGAGAGTCAGATTTACTATAGGGATCAGCAAGCCAAAGGGGGGGGGGGGATAGAGAGGAAAATTAACACGTCACTCCAAACAGCTACATGACATTAAAGAGGCTCTGTCACCACATTATAAATGCCCTATCTCCTACATAAAGAGATTGGCGCTATAATGTAGGTGACAGCAGTGCTTTTTATTTAGAAAAACTATCTATTTTTACCACTTTATGAGCGATTTTTAGCTTTATGCTAATTAGTTTCTTAATTCCCAGGTGGGCGTGTTTTTACTTTAGACCAAGTGGGCGTTTTACAGAGGAGTGTATGACGCTGACCAATCAGCATCATACACTTCTCTCCATTCATTTACACTGCAGATAGCGATATAGCTATATCGTTATTTGCAGCCACATACACACACTATAACATTGCTGCAGTGTCCTGATAATGAATATACATTACCTCCAACCAGGACGTGATGTGTATTCAGAATCCTGACACTTCTGAATCTTTTCTGTGAGATTTCCAGCAAGGCAAACTTAATCTCGTTTACATCATAATCTCGCGAGATTACGCCCAGCGCAGATATCCGTTGGCCATCCTACAGAAACAGAGTGGTAAGGTTGAAACGGTTACAAGAGAACAGTTATTGACATCACGTAAATGATACTCTTCTAATAGATTGGCTTTTGTCTCTACATATTTCAATATCAGCTGTAGGGTCTCTAATATTATACGCCATACTGTCCCTGAATTTGGTTGTCCTCCGAGGATGGCCTTCAGGCGTCAAAAAAATTGAGGGACCAGCTTGTGCATGCAGACGTGGGATCTTTGCACACCAATCGCCAGCTAACTTTGGCCCCCAAAAAATTGGGGTGTTTTCCATGTTTAACCCCTTAAGGACCCGGCCAATTTTGGCCTTGAGGACAGAACAATTTTTTATATTTCCCTCTTTGCATCCCGACGCTCATAACTCATTTTTTGTACGACGTAGTTGTATGAGACTGTGTTTTTTGCAGGACGAGTTTTACTTTCTGTAGGTACCATTTTTTGTCACAAATACATTATCGTTTAATTTCTATAAATTTTTATTTTCGCAAAAATGCAGAAAAAAAGCAGTTCAGTTTTTTTTTTTTTTTTGCACCATACATCAATCATCATAAATAATGTTATACATTTGTTGTACAGGTTGTTACGGTCGTGGCGCTACCAAATATGTCTATTTCATGTTTTGGGACTTGTATTTTAAAACGTTTATTTATTATAAAAAAATGTGTGTTGCAGTTTATTTTTTTTACTATTTATTTAGTTATCATTAATTTTTTTTTTTACATTCTTTTAACTTTTTTTTTTTTTAATCCCATAAAGGGATTTATCATTTTGATTTTGTCTATATGCTAGTACATTAGCCTGTGTACTGATTGTACACAGGCAGTTGTTAGGGCATACCACCGTATGCCCTAACAGGAAATATGTTCAGACAGCCCTGGGGTCATTCAATGGACCCTGGGCTGTCTGGACATACAAGTTATGGGCTTTGATCGCGTCAGGTATCTTCTGTGACGCGATCAAAGTGCAGTCCCCTGTCCTTGAAGGCTGTCAGAGCGGGGCCGTGGCTGTGTATTACAGCCGTTGCCCCACTCTCAATCGCACGCACAGACGGCTGTCATACAGGGCGAGAATGCTCGTCCTAATGCGCGAAGTACTCGCCGCTCAGGACTAGCATTCTTGTCCTGTGTCAGCAACCAGTTAAATTGTACAAACTGCAATAGCATGGTAGAAGGAAATACATTTTTACACCCGGTTAGTGGAAAGGCTTTCTATATTAAAAATGTTTTGACCTGTGCATCATCCCACGTCATGTATGTACTACAGTGTCCCTGCAAATTGATCTATGTAGGAGAAACTACACAAGAATGCCGTGCCCGTTTAAATAAATCTACTATTAGAACAAAAAGACTAGATCTCCCGGTTTCGGCACATTGTTTCAGTTGGGCATGTTGTCAGTGATCTAAGATTTTGGATCATTGACCACATACCTATACATCGGAGGGGTGGGGATCGAGTCTCTAGACTCAAACGCAGGGCGCTTGAGTGGATCTTCAAGTTGAACTCCTTATCCCCCACAGGGTCTGAATATTGACTTTAAGGTTGGTGCAGTCATCAATTGATGTTTTACCGATGGGGTTGCTATTGTTCCTCTTATGTGCCTTGTGTGGTCCTTGTATGTGATCTTCCTCTGTATGTGAATCTGAACACATTTAGGACGATGACTTGATTATTGTAACACATTGATTTATTTCTTACTTACACCTTTACTAATGGGACGACCTGAAGAGCTAAGTCACCGCCAAGCCATCCCAGCACGATCCCAACGTCCTCTGCGCTGGTAACCTGCTTTTATGTGGCCTCGCGTGACCATATGACTTTATATGGTAGAGCGTCTTCTGAAATTACACCACTCTTCAATTTGAAATAATAACCTTTCTTGGTAGGTGATCGGTTCAACTGATATTTTTGTTCTCCCTTGATGATAAAGTTGTTCTTTTCCTACTATATATTTTTGCTTTCCAAGTAAATTGTTTTTGCTGCACATTTTTGCCAAGAATTGAGAAATAACGTTCTGTATGACTATAGTGTGTTTGTCATCATGTGGTTAGATGCAGCTGATAATGAGACTTCATGTGACCGTCTCTCCTGTGACCATAACAAAAATGTTGCTTAGAACTTATATTTTTCTTTTAGCGTTCACGTTATTTGCCAATCACATTGTTATAATGCCTGACTGCTCACATGATTGAAATGAATAAATAGCAAGTAATAGTTCTTCTCTCTTCGTCAACACTTTATTACAAATATACACGGTATATACTCTTCGGACATGTTAATTCGGTACAGATTTGGTGTAGGCAAATCCGGCGTTGAATTTTTAATTTGTTTTCCTCGCGGCAAAAACCCTTGTCTAAAACACTTTTTTTTTTTGTTTTTTTTTTGTGCCACGGGTTGGCCAGCAGATCTGCATGCGGATTAACCCCTTTGTAACACAATGGATCTAATCTATCGCATTTCGGAACCAAATTCACAGCAATAACCAACAAGCTGTGGATTTTGAAATCTACGGCATGCTCATCTTAATGCGTGGATATTTTCCTGAGCTTGTGAATGGAGTCTCAAATACCCCATTCACATGCATTACAGGCGGAATGCTAGCAGATTCTTTAAGGATCTAGGGGTCGACTCTGCATCTAAATCGTGACACAATCATCAGCGTGTGAACATGGCCTAAATGTTAAATTATCTTTTTTTAGTAATTGCCTTTGCAAAGTAACGTGTGTGTGTGTGTGTGTGTGTGTGTATATATATATATATATATATATATATATATATATAATATATGTGTATGTATAAAAAAATATTAATAGAAAAAAAATCTAATCTCAAAATCTGCAGTGTATGCTGGGTACGTTTACACTTTCTAGTAGTTGTATGGCACTGGGTGTGACAATTTTAAGATACTAATTTCTTCCATAGGTTTGCAGACCTGTTGACACACGAGATCTATTGCTGTAGGTTACTCAAGATATAATTGTATATCTGAGAAATAAAACTGTACAGCGATTTGCACATTTAAGTTGAAGCTGAGGCCTTTATAGAAACCATAGATAGAAACTGGTTTGTCTTTAAAATTAGTCCAAAGCTACAGCTGTTCTTTTTCTCTACCTGTTTTATCTCTGAACCCACCTGCTGTTACGTTTAAAATGGCTGAAGAGTACCGAGGAGTTCTCTGCCTCACTATTCATGTTTACCTTCTACTAAGAAACTGTGTTGGAATGAAAACATGCATTGTTCTCATATATTTTCTGACTTTCCCAACTTACTGGCATTGAGTTCAGTGAGTGTTTTATTAAAGGGGTTTTCCAGCCCCAATCAATAGCTGATCAGTCGGGGTCAGACTCCTGGGACGCCCACCGATTAGCTGTTTTGAAGGGGGTGCAGCGCTCCTACGAGCGCTGCACCCCCTTCATTTCTACTTGTTCACTGTGAATAGTCGACACGGATGAAGCCACGATTCACAGGTATTCACTTCAATGGCAGAGGAAGACTGCAATACCTGTGAATCGCCGCTACATCTGTGTCGACTATTCACAGTGAGCAAGTAGAAATGAAGGGGAAGCAGCGCTTGTACGAACGCTGCACTCCCTTCAAAGCAACTGATCGGCAAGAGTCGGACCCCGACCAATCGGCTATTCATGGCCTATCTTGATGATAGGCCATCAATTTTTATGGGCTGGAAAACACCTTTAACTGTTTCTAAAAGATCCATGGTTATACTGGGGTAAAAAAACAAAAAACACCTGAACAAATGGCAGCTAACTAATATTAACTGAAATCTTCCAACAGAAAAATTTCAATAACATTAGTGGTGAAAAACTAAATAAGATCACATCCAGCAAAAAAACAATTATTTCATTTGGTTAAAACAGTTTTTTTACTCTTGTTTTAACCAGAAAAAAAATCTTTTTGTGTTTTTATATTGGATTGAGTTCTGGACATGATTTTTTTTCTCCATTGATCTGCCTATTGCCGACGTGGAGCCTTTGTGCAGAGCACCGAATTGGATTTCCAGCTTAGTGTCTGATACTTCAGGTTCATGGTGAGCGGACAAACATTTTTGTTTATAATATATTGGTGCCAAGAGTGGGATTAAATTCCGTGAGGATAAATCAGGTTAACTCTAACCAAACAAAACCTTTGGGATAGATTTCCCTTTTTTGTCTTGACAGGATAAATTTTTGCTCTCTAGACTAAATACCTGGATGCATCCTAAGTGGATGGTGATGCCTTATGCTTACCAGTGGCTGACATGCATTGTTCTCATATATAGAACATCCGTGCCAACCACTGTGCCCCCAGTTCCAACCCCTAGTCACATCTTTCTTGTTCCTGCTTCTATCACAATAAGGAACTTCACTTGTGAGTAGCTGTTTCTATGCTAATCTGTGTAGGAACATATCATCCCGGATGAAGTGATCTGTAATAGATTATTTCTTCTGGAACAGAAGAGTCATGTACTGGAAAAAAAACGGGTCTGTCCTGCTGGATTTTAGATGCTTGGAAGGCATGGAATGCCTCATAAAGAACTCTGGGGCACCTCACTAGAGAGGCCTAACTTCTAGTTTGAGAAATACTTCTCCAGGCATCCAGAGCTCACATACACACATGCCACTCTTTCTCTGTGCCCTCTCCCCCACTTCTCATTGTCTCTGAGGTACCTGGTAAAATGTGTTTCCACGTTTAAAACAAATTTTACTGTATTTCAATATATTTCTCTCACACTGGTAGGGGAAAGTGGAGCTATGGACTGATGGAAGGAAAGGAGGATACCACTTCACCCTAATAAGATAGATTCTACCAGGGCTGGAAAAATCCCAGAACCAGGTAGTCAATTTAACCTAGAAATGTGCGCCTGGCTCTTCACTTTTTGGGTTGTTTTCTGTGGATGTTTGTTGATTGCACTTTTTGTTTGGCTAGTAAATAAAAAACGGCCCCTGGAGTGGTCTAACAGTCTTTTTAAAGTCATTTATCCTTCCCTGTGTTACATTGTACAGGTGCACTTTAAATAGTCACTAACTATTCAACAAACTGCATAATCAACAGTGCAAGCGAATATAATTAACGATGTAATATATCTTATTAGGGGGAGTTAACACAGTTTTTTGACGCGCAAAACGCGCCAAAAAACTGCCAAATGCCTCCCATTGATTTCAATGGGAGGCGGAGGCGTTTTTTTCCCGCGAGCGGAAAAACCAGCTTGCAGGAACTAGGGACACGCCGTATCTTCGGGTGTCTACGCCTCTGACCTCCCATTAACATCAATGGGAGGCAGAGAAAGCGTATTCTGCAGCGTTATATGCCCGCGGCTCTCAATGGCCGCAGGTGAAAAACGCCGCAAAAATCGGCGTGCAGGCAGAGGAAAATCTGCCTCAAACTTCCAAACAGAATTTTGAGGCAGATTTTCCTCCTGCAAAAATCTGTGTGAACCCAGACTTAGAAAGAAATGCCTCTTTCTCCACTTATCAAGCACTTCTCCCCCTGCCTCCTACACTGATTATTCACACTCTAGTCACTGCTAAAATCTGTTTTGAGAGACAAGACAGATGATCAGCTCACCGAAGGATCAGATTATAGATTACTGCCTGTAGAAGTTTATGGAAAGAGGAGGGGGAGCAGATTGAGACAGACAGACAGACAGACAGACAGACACTCTGGATATTATGAAACTTTGTTCACATCTGAAACTGATTTGGATAATTGACATGTTGCAATGATTGGATAATACACGCTTAAATACACTTTGTTTGTAACTGATGTTTGAGCTTGAGAAAGCATTCCTGATTTCCCGTATGTCGTCTTGGGGACAATAAATATGGAATACTGAAGAGGATGCTGTCTCCTCTATATTGATTTTTTTTTTATCTTGAATTGGGAGTGAAGACCATCCCACATTTCCGTGTCTACATCTCTCCACTACATTTTTTGCTGTGTAACTACAGGTTTCCCCTGATATTTTCAGAATAAACTGTCATATTCGTGTTCACGAGGATGAACACCATTTTTGCCCATCTACTTGTATCTTGTATTTTTTGGGCAGTTTTCCCACTCTGTGGGTTTAAATTCTCAGTTTTCTCTGAGCTAATGGGTGGAGAGTTGCTACTATTATGTTTCCCAAACACAGCATACAGAGAAGAGAATATTCTGCTTTTAATCTCTTTGTAGCACATCTTCAGAAGCCGCGGCAGCATGGAGGATATTCTACAAATCCAGCACTGGAGTTAGATAGAAAACTTACTAGAAGCTGCAGCAATAGAGGCGACCGCATCCTCTTCAGTACTCCATGTTTATTGTATCCAAGAAAGCATACAGGAAATCAGCAACGCTTTGTCAAGCTCAAACATCTGTTACAAACAAAGCGTATTTAGGTGTGTTTTATCCAATCCTCTCAACGTCAATTACCCAAATTTCAGATTTCAACAAAGTTTCATCCTTTTAAATGCTACATATTCCACAAAATAATATCTAATAGTTTTATTGATCTTCTATAAAACTTTGTTCAAATCTGCAATTTAATTGGTTCAGCTGTATATTCCAGCGTAAATGTTACTAAAATTATCATAAGAATTTAATTTCCACAAATTGTTGTTCAGTGTTTCCCTCTAGAGATTTTTGTAACTGTGTAGTCTTAGACCGTGTCTGTTAGTGGAAATTACCACATTTAATGGTCTACTCACGTGACACTTTATGCCGGTGAGATTTTTTCCCATATTTGTTTCTATATGTCACTGTGAACCAGAGATGAGCTTGTTTTTGGATTTTACCGTACATGCTAAAATGTTTTCACTGTTCATTCATTCTAATTTAGGGATGTTTTAGTTTGCCTTAGCACAGCATGATTTCATGGGCTTATATTTATAGATAAAAATATGCAGAGAAATTATGTTCTCTGTGCAGAATAAATTACACCCATATGCCTTGCTTAGTATTCCTAGAAATAAAAAATAAATTAAAAAAATACACCTAATTTTTACATATTTAACTACATTTCAAATACATCTTTGCATGTGGTATTGTCCAATTATAATAAAGTGATGCATTAACCACTGTCCTTAATATATTTGCCTTCAGAACAAGATGTAATCTCTGATCATTTGTATGGTGTATTATGCAGTTTTATCTCGCATGAAGGAAAAGGTATTTGTATGTTCTTGACAGTATGTAGAAATAGTATAAAATCTAATGGCTAATGATTACAGAAGAGAGCACAGCGGATTACGTGTTATCCACTGTTACTTTGTTTTGTCAGTGACATCCATATTTAATGGGTCTGAAAATTGCTTAGGTTAGCCATTCGTTCAAAGAGAACCTTTCACCTGCCCATACATGTGCAGCTGAGTGTACCATGTAATAGGCAGTGCTGCACAAACGCAGTCTCAATTTTTTTTTTTTCCTATCTTCTGTTATTTAGATATCTGTGCCGTTATATTTGGTGCCCGATATGCAAATAATCCCCTGAACTGTCAATAAGGCATGTAAATGGCAAGGGGGCGTGTAACATCGCTGTGAAACTGTCAATCCGCTACGAACAGTGTCTCAGCCTGCTTTTTCTGTGTGATCTCTCTCTCTCTCTCTCTCTCTCTCTCTTGCGAGATCACACAGTCTTTCCTTCACTATCTGACAAGGCTAGGGGAGCGTGTGCATGCACGCACAGCTCCCCTGCTGCCGCGTTTGAACAGAAGAGGAAGAATGTGAATTCTTCTTCCGTTCCATGGTGGCGGGAGTATCGTCGGGAAAAAATAAAATTTGGGAAATTTCTGCTAAACGTATAAGCCTTGTTACGTCCTAAAAAATAAAAATTATGTTCAAATAACAATGCCAATGTAAAGTAGACATATGGGAAATGTTAATTAGTAAATTTTGTTTGGTATAAAATACCTGTCTTACAAGCGGATACATTTAAATAAAAACATTTTTTATGTATCGACCAAATTTTACCGCTGACATAAAGTACAATATGTCACTAGAAAACAATTTCAGAATTGCTCGGATAGGTAAAACCATTCAAAAGTTATTAGCACATAAAGTGACACATGTCAGATTTGAAAAATGAGGCTCTCTCAGGATGGTCAAAAGTGGCTGCAGCGGGAAGGGGTTAATGAGATGGTTAATATTAAAATCTGAAGGTATAAACTGTATTAACTACACAATTTTTTTATTGTTTTGGTACCTGGTCACATATAGAATTATACATAGTTTTGTAATCTTGTATTTTGGTCCCAATAACTTATACCTTAACTTTTTTCCTATAGGCTCTTTTGAAGCCATACTTGCACATTTAGGGTATATGCATACGACCTATTTTCAGACGTAATGGAGGCGTTTTACGCCTCGAATTACGTCTGAAAAGCCGGCTCCAATACGTCGGCAAACCTCTGCCCATTGCTTGGAATGGGTTTTACGATGTTCTGTGCAGACGAGCTGTCATTTTACGCGTCGCTTTCAAAAGACGGCGCGTAAAATTACGGCCACGTCAAAGAAGTGCAGGACACTTCTTGGGACGTAATTGGAGCCGTTTTTAGTTGACTCCAATGAAAACCAGCTCCTATTACATCCGTAAAAGACGCCGCAAAAAACACGAGTACATGCAATAACGTCTGAAATTCAGGAGCTGTTTTCTCCTGAAAACAGCACACTAATTTCAGACGTAGTTGGCGTTGTCGTGTGCACATACCCCAAGGGTATGTTCACACGCAGTATTTTCAGACGTAATTCGGGCGTTTTTATGCCTCGAATTACGCCTGAAAAAACGCCCGTAATACGCCTACAAACATCTGCCCATTGCTTGCAATGGGTTTTACGGTGTTCTGTTCCCACGAGGTGTAATTTTACGCGTCGCTGTCAAAATACGGCGCGTAAAAAGACGCCCACGAAAAAAAAGTGCATGTCACTTCTTGGGACGTTTTCGGAGCCGTTTTTCATTGACTCCATTGAAAAACCGCTCCAATAACGGCCGTAAAATACGCAGCGAAAAACACGAGTCGCTACAAAAAGTCTGAAAATCAGGAGCTGTTTTCGCCTGAAAACGGCTCCGTATTTTCAGACGTTATTGTTCACTGTGTGTGAACATACCCTTAAAGTGGATCTGTCATTATACTATTTTGTCCTATAAGCATTCAAACATACACTGGATTCCATTATGGGTCAGGTGTATTAATGAGGGTAATGATCCACACCTCTTTCCGCCTCTACCCATCCTCCTCACAGTGATTGACAGGCTGCTGTGTCAGTCATCAATCACTGCCATGTGGAGTGGGAGGAGTACTCCCCTGGTGAATACACTGGACTCATAACTTTGAGTTAAGTGTATTCTTTGATTGCTTCTATTAGCCATCTGGCACAGCATTTATTTTTTTTGTGCCGTTTTTGGCGAATAGGAGAGTGGACCTGTCCCCTATACATAGTCTGATGACAGATCTGCTTTAAAGGGGTTTTACTACCAGGGACATAACCACAGGATATGTCATAAATGTCAGATAGATGTGGTTCCCACCTCTGGGACCCGCACCAATCTCTAGAACGGGGCTCGCATGCTACGCTGTTTTTGTAACTGCCATTCACTACTATTTGATTTACTGAATTAGCCTAGCTCGGTGAGCTATGCTGTTTTTCTCTAACGTGGTCGGAAATACCACGCTCCAAAGGGAACACAGAGCGGTAGAACAGGGTTTAGGGGGCCCCGTTAGAGATGGCTGCGGGTCTCGCATCGATCTGACATTTGACACATCCTGTGGATATGTCCTAAATGCCCCTGATGGGGAAAACCTGTTCGTCTGTTCTTTCTTCATATTTGCCTGTTTTCGTATACCGGCTGTTTTACCATTGTCATGCACGCTATTTAACATCGCTGTGTTTTTACTGGACACACAACGAATACAGTTCGGTCCAGAATTATTTGGGCAGTGACACAACCTCCATGATTTGGGCTCTGCACGCCAACACATTGGATTTGAATTGAAACAATGGAGATGCAATTGAAGTGTAGACTTTAAAGAGGCTCTGTCACAATATTATAAGTGCCCTATCTCCTACATAAGGAGATCGGCGCTATAATGTAGGTGACAGCAGTGCTTTTTATTTAAAAAAAACTGTCTGTTTTCACCACTTTATTAGCGATTTTAGATTTATGCTAATGAGTTGCTTAATGCCCAAATGGGCGTTGTACAGGGGAGTGTATGACGCTGACCAAACAGCTCGTGCACTCCTCTCCATTCATTTAGGCAGCGCATAGGGATCCTTTTAGATCACTATGTGCTGTCTTATACTAACACATTAACAATACTGAAGTGTTTAGACAGTGAATAGACATTCCACGGGATGTCTATTCACAATCTCTGCACTTCGTTACTGTTTCTGTGGTAATTACAGCAGAGCAAAGCATAATCTTGTTGTAACCGGTCATCTACAGCGTAATCTCGCGAGATTACGCTTGCTCTGCTGTAAGTACCACAGAAACAGTAACGAAGTGCAGAGATTGTGAATAGACATCCCATGGAATGTCTGTTCACTGTCTAAACACGTCACTATAGTATAAGACAGCACATAGCGATCTAAAAGGATCCATATGCGCTGCCTAAATGAATGGAGAGGAGTGCATGATGCTGATTGGTCAGTGTCATACACTCCCCTGTACAACGCCCACTTGGTCTAAAGTAAAAACATGCCCACTTGGGCATTAAGCAACTCATTAGTATCAATCTAAAATCGCTAATAAAGTGGTAAAAATAGATTGTTTTTGTTAAATAAAAAGCACTGCTGTCACCTATATTATAGCGCCGATCTCCTTATGTAGCAGATAGGGCACTTATAATGTGGTGACAGAGCCTCTTTAAAAACTTCTTAGACGATGCTCCTCCGTGTGTAAATTGAAGTTTCTGATCTAGAATGACCATTTGAGTGTGTTAGACTGTATTCACTTGTAGGCTGTAAACTACATTCCATTCATTATGGGGCAGAGGAGACTTTAATTCTTGAGGCCCTTTACTGTATGTCAAATGCAGAGCAGATAGAGAGAACTAGCTAAAATAACTTGAATGTCTTACCCAAACAGGGAATTAGCAGCTGTTCGTGTGTGCGGCGGGAACTTGCTAGTTAAGGTGATTACATCAGCATCTGCACTGATTTAATCCATGTGTGAGTACTAAAACGGGAGTGGGGAGGAGGGGCAAGTGTAAAGTGGGCCAGCAGGATTGTAGAAACGGTGACCCTTGATAGGGCTGCAGCTCTATGGTATCTGTTACATGGCAGATAATGATCATTTCCCGTTAGTAAATTAGGAGAAGGAGATGTCTGCAGCACAATAGCTGAGCTTTGAATGGAAAGGCTTCACAAAAATACTACACATGATGATCTAAGAGCACTGTGAATTTTTATATTTTTTTTACTGGATTTACACTTTAAGTACTTTTTGTTATTAGCGCATTGTTACACTGATATATTGTATCATATTTGCACATTTTTATTTTGAACAAGAGCTACCATTTTTAAATATGAGTTACAACTTTTCTCTTGCGTCAATACACTTATTGCTTTCCATTATCACGCAAAGTTTGGATACAAATGTCAACATAAAAACCTGCTGTCAAACTGTAGCACCATGCTTTCCGCTGCAATTACAGGGAATCAAATTCCAGAGAGTCTGCAAAATAAGATATCTTTGAGAGAACCTGAAGGGAATAATAAAGTAAGTCTGGTTGACTTCTAACACCTTACAAATGATCGAAAACCTGTGAGTCATTGAATGGTCACTTATAGATGCACTGATCATATTTGCATTTGGTGATATTTCCTATATATAATTTGCAGGTGCCATGAGAAATAAAGATAGAAAAGCAGTTATCAAATAACAGATGTATTGACCGACCTAACACTAAGGCTGGGTTCACACGACCTATTTTCAGACGTAAACGAGGCGTATTATGCCTCGTTTTACATCTGAAAATAGGGCTACAATACGTCGGCAAACATCTGCCCATTCATTTGAATGGGTTTGCCGACGTACTGTGCAGACGACCTGTAATTTACGCGTCGTCGTTGGACAGCTGTCAGACGACGCATAAAAATACAGCCTTGTCAAAAGAAGTGCAGGACACTTCTTTGCAATGTAATTTGAGCCGTTCTTCATTGAAGTCAATGAAGAGCAGCTCAAGATTTACGAGCGTCACAGACGCCTCGCATAATACGAGGAGGAGCTTTTACGTCTGAAACGAAGCAGCTGTTTTCTCCTTTTCAGGCGTAAATACCCTAAATAAGTATTTTAACAATGTTTACATATTTACATTTTTTTTAAATCTAAAACATTTGCCGATGTTTGCAGAAGTAAAAAACTCGGTCGTCCGACAGATCATTTTTTATTATTTTTTTGAGAATTCGTTCTAATGGGAAGGAACACCCACACTAGGATCACATTCTACCAGTAAAGTCTATAAACCATAAAATTAAACCACACCATCATTTATAAGAAATAAAGAAAAGGAAGTAAAGATTTGTTCCTTATCAGAAATAGTTTCAACAAACTTCTTCCCATATTATGGGCGATGTAACTACAAACAAAAATGCAGTATACTTTATTGTCCAAAAATAATTTTTTCTATTGCAAAATCGCTAAAAAAGTCCCAGCCACTAGGTGTCTCCCTTCTGTATAACTTGCTGTCCACTGCCTGCTAAGATAAAGCCGCTTCTAGCAGCATAGGCGCCAGAATGATTAGAGGAAGTGGGAGCGTGTCCTTGTAGGTATTGCAACTCTCCTCTCAAGTCATACAACAATAACAGAGCGGAGGGGTTTTACAGCTGGAGCGTCATCTCATTAGGCAATGCATGAGCGCGCTCCCCAAGGGAGACGCTATGCATCCTGGTAAGCTGGTAAGTCTTGGAAAGGAAGTTTAAGCAAGGACAGTCCTGGCAGAAGGCTGGGGGAAAGTAGACGCCCCCTAAAACAGAGTGGATGCCAAAACGAAGGGCAATAAAATTGTGTTTTTTTTGTTTGTTTTTTTTCTGTCTTTATAGGACAGGAGATAAAAAAAACAAACAATTACAATCGTTTTAGGGCACAAGTGCTGCAAGCCCATGCTTTCGCTATGTTTTTTGACGAAATAACCGTTTCGCTTTAGCCTTTATTAAAAAAAAAAATTCACGTAAAAGGTGGCTTGTACTGCTGGGTCACACAAAATCAACACTTTGATCAAAAAGCATGGAAATTTAGGAAGGGGATGGTATGAACGGTAGAAAGGGAAATCTCACCCTACATATATCCCTTCTTCTAACGGACCCTTCCTGCAGCGGAAATTACCGCCCCCATTAAGCGCGATCCTCCTGTTTGCACCCTAGTTGGTCCCTATTGAAGGGACATAGAACCAAGGAGATTCTACATTCTAGCACTATCAGTTGTACTGAAGTAAACTGCCTTGTGGTAACTATTGTGGTGACACAGATGTTTAAACTTCTTTTGTGAGATATCTGTGTGTCCTGCAATATGTGTGACACAAAAAATTATTAATTTATTATATGTGACGTATTATACGTGCTGATTTTTACTCTGTGTTAACCTCCTTGCACCTCTTGGCAAGAGGTACTATCAGGTTTTTTCTTAGGAGGCTCCTGGGTGGGATCTACTTTAGAACCTTCCTACTGAAGGGGTATATAACAAATAGTGGGATTGCCCTATATCGGGATGGGTAGTTCCGCTGCAGGCAGGGTCCGTTAGAAGAAGGGATATATAGGGTGACCTTTCCGTTTCTACCATGCATAGCTTCGTGGATTTCCCTTCTCTTTTTATTTTTTTATCAAGTGTTGAGTTTGTGTGACCCAGCTATACAAGCTGCCTTTTACGTGTATTTTTTTTAAATTTAAAGGTTACGTTTTATGTTGATGTGATTCCTGTGACTACTTATTCACACGGACCTCAATAGGGTTATTGTTCTAGCTGCTGATGGCTTTTTAGTCCGTTCTGTGACTATAATAACCACAATGGTAAGATCTTGCATGTTTTCATTTACGCTGTGTTTTAAACTAGCCCAAAAATCACCAGACGGCGTACACCATACAGCTGTTTACATTTGGCCAAGGTGTAAGTGGCTTGGAGGGGGCCCTGAAGGGGAAATTGTGCTGTGTTTTTTTTTTTTTTTAAATGTTGGAAAGTGTCGTCAAATATAAACATGCATAATTATTGACAACCCCTTTTAAAGGGAACCTGTTTTTTGAAAATGATCTATTGTTTAAAATTGCCTATGTTTAATGTATATGTTGCAAGCTTTTCCCAGCGTGTACGTTAAGCGTAGGCCAAAGACATAATTTGCATAGAGCCTAAATTGCATAAAAACGTGACTTATTCAACAAGTTCAGTTCTTTAAACGGCACTGAATGGTTTCAATTATTTCTGTTGACATATGAATGTGTCCAAAAGCTTTGGGTGAGTAGGAATAATTTTTCAGCCTGCCAGAGGATTTTCCTTCTACAAATTGGTGAGATTAAGCTAATCCAAGCTCTGCATGATACCAGAGATTCACTGAAATTACGCCAACGATGTTCAGTAACGGTGTTCTTTTTGTTAGAACTGCAATTGCAAATTGCACACATTGTGGCTTTCCGGACTACATTTAGATCACTTTAGTTTCTAGTTCAAGACACGTCAGCTTTAAGTGGATAATGAAATGGGTTTCATTATTCAGCCTTTAGATTATTTTTTTTTATTACAAATATAGATGTATACTTTTTTTTAGGACGAGCACTTTGGTTAGTAACTATGATTTATTCGTAATGTGGATATGTATAGAACAGTGTATGTTGATCGCATTTGTGGCAGTAAAGAATTGCCCACCCGGGGACCTATGTGCCAAATAAATCTTTCCAAGTCTCCGTCACAAATGTCCTTTGCTGAATGTTTAATAAAGGTAGTTTTTTTTTTCCTTTTATCATAATTTGAGTGGTTACTTAGTATTAGTAACATACTAGGTTTACTTAACCCCTTACCGCACCAGGACACTCCGGTACGTCCTGTATTGCAGTGCTTTAAGGCACCAGGACGTACCGGTGCGTCCTGGCTAAAAACTGTCACCCTGTCAAAGGACAGGGTGACAGAACTGTGCCATCAACTGTTTATTACAGTTGATCGGCACAGTAAGACGGCAGGTGACCAATCACAGCAGTCCCCAGCCGGCGATTGCTGTTATTGGTCAGTCACAGCATACTGACCAATCCCAGCTCCCTGAGAAGGTGTATGTGATGGCGCTGGCTCAGAAGCTGAGCCAGCGCCATCACCACCGGGTATCACCGGTCTGTAATGGCCAGGACCGGAGCTAGGCTCCGATCCGGCCGATTAACTCCTTAGATGCATCGATCAAAGCGATCGCTGCATTGAAGTGTCTTCTAGCCTGTCGGCAACCATGATGGTTGCCACAGGCGCGGGTGTCAGCTGTTTGTCACAGCTGACATCGTGTTCTAACGGCCAGGACCAGAGCTAGGCTCCGATCCGGCCGATTAACCCCTTAGATGCAGCTATCGCAGTGATTAGATCGCACCCTATAGTTGCTAATGGCAACCATCGGCACCCGGGGGGGTTCCGATGGTTGCTATGTCAACTATAGACTAACAATCACTTCCTAGTACAGAAGCCTTTTAGGCGAAGCCTAATAGGTTTGCTGTCAGTGAATAGCTCATAGCTCTAATACACTGCACTATGTAGAAATTGGTTCATAGTGCAGAGGAGGTGCACAAATAGGGTCCCAACCCAATCGTATTTGAAGAAGTATTCGGCACACAAAAATGTAGGTTTTAAATTCTTTGAATTTATTGTATTAGATATCAGGGGTTTGGTGCGTGCAACATTTTTGGCGCCAAAAATAAGCGGAAATCCGTCATACTGATGACAGCGCCTAACATCTGGATACACCACCGACCAATGGGAACAAGTGCCTGACGTAGGTCCCTTGACCGAAACGTTGCACGCACCAAACCCCTGGCATCTAATACAATAAATTCAAAGAATTTAAAACCTACATTTTTGTGTGCCGAATACTTCTTCAAACACTGCAATGTAGGTAGTGCAGTGTATTAGAATAGCGATCAGGGCTTCATGCCTTCAAGTTCCCTAGTGGGAAAAAAAAAAAAAGATAAAACAAGTTAATAAAATTGTTGTAATAGTCTCTTATTATAGAAAAAATTAAAAAAAAGTACACATGTGGTATCCCCTCGTCTGTAACGACCCGAGCTATAAGAATATCACGCTATTTTACCCGCACGGTGAACACCGTAAAAAAATTTAATAAACCATTCCAGAATCGCTGTTTGTTAGTCAATACCCCTCGCAAAACAGAATAAAAAAAGGGATCTAAAAGTTGCATGTACCCCAAAATGATACCATTAAAAACTGCAGCCCATCCCGCAAAAAAGCCCTCCCACAGATTTTTTGACGGAAAAATAAAAAGTTATGGCTCTTAGAATATGGTGACACAAAAAAAAAATTATTTGAACCAAAAGTGATTTTATTGTGCAGACGCTGCAAAACATAAGAAAAACTATTTACATATGGTATCCCCGTAATCGTACCGACCCGCAGAATAAAGTAAAATTGTCATTCATAGTGCATGGCGAACGCAGTAAAAAAAAAAGAATAAAAAACATCCGAGTTGCTGGTCTTTGGTCACCTTGCTTGCCAAAAAATAAGAAATAAAAAGTTAACGAAAAATCGCATGTACCCCAAAATGGTACCAATGAAATCTACAGATTGCAGCGCAACAAATAAACCCTCAGCAGCTCCGGTGAAGAAAAAAGATTGATTACTTACCGGTAATCGGTTTTTCATGAACCTATGACAGCACCCCTGGAGAGACGTCCCATCCGCTGGACAGGAAACCTAAAGATATAAAAAGGGACACGCCTCTCCACACACCCAGTCTTTAGAAAGAACTCAGGATGAGAAATAGTTTAGTTTTTATATTGTTTTTTTTTTTTGTTTTTTTTTCACCACCCTAGTGAAATTCCCTCACACCTTGTAAATATTGTATATATAAAAAGAATCCCTTTGAATTTAGGGTAGCGATCTACCTTATGAGGGCTCATCTGCTACAAACCATAGGGAGGGTAACAGCGGGGTGCTGTCATAGGTTCATGAAAAACAGATTACCGGTAAGTAATCAATCTTTTACCCTTTCACCTATGACAGCACCCCTGGAGATGTAAAATAGAAATCAGTATTTTTAGGGTGGGACCACAGCTTGTAGCACCAAAGGCCAAGTCAGAGGCTGTATACAGTTGTAATCGGTAGTGCTTGAAAAAGGTGTGAGGAGAACTCCATGTGGCAGCCTTGCATATCTGGTCTAGAGAAGCCTCTGCTCTTTGCCCACAAAGTGGACACAGCCCTGGTAGAGTGAGCTCTGAAAAACTCTGGGGGTTTGAGCTTCTGATTTATGTTGGCTAATTGTATGGCCTGCTTAATCCACCTCGCTATAGAGGCTCTACTGGCTGCCAAACCCTTGTTATGACCCTGAAATTGGACAAACAAATTTTCTGAGGATCTTAGATCCTGGGTAATCTTTAGGTACTGTAGTAGGCATCTTCTTACGTCTAGGCAGTTAAACTGTTGTTCTCTCTGATTTTTTGGGGGAATCACAAAAGGAGGGAAGAACAATATCTTGGTCTAAATGAAAGGGAGAGACCACTTTAGGAAGAAATCCTGGTAAGGTTTTTAAGATGACTCTATCGTCTTACAGTAGGGTATGTGGAGGGAAGGCAGAAAGGGCCTGAATCTCGCTCACTCTACGGGCTGATGTAATGGCTAACAAGAATGTCATTTTGAGTGTCAGCATTTTCAAGGAGATAGTCTATTGATTCAAAAGCAGAAATCTGAACCTTTAACGTACTAGGCCTAAGGTTTTTATTTAATCCTGCCTGGAGGAAATCCAATATTAGGGGAAATCTGGTTTGGTTAAAGGATTAATATCCTTGCCTGCAAAATTCAAGAATTCTTTCCAGGCCCTCAGATATATTTTTGAGGTAACCGGTTTCCTACTGGCTAGTAGTGTGGAAATGACGGATTCTGAGAATCCTCTTTGCCTAATGATTATCCTTTCAGTTTCCAGGCTGTCAGATGGAGTTTCTGAATGTCGGGGTGTATTACTGGGCCCTGATATAGGAGATCTGACATGTTCGGGAGAACCCATGGTTGGTCTGAAGACATTTTTCTCAACCACGTGAACCATGGTCTCTTTGGCCAGAAGGGGGCTATTAATAACCCACTGGCCTGGTCTTCTCTGACCTTTCGTATTACTCCTGGGTGGAGGTTCAGCGGGGGCGGAAAGGCATAACCCCTATCTTGACTCCAACACTGGGAGAATGTGTCTATTGCTGTTGGGTGGTCTAAAGGGTCTAGGGAGAAGAATCTTTGGGTCTTTCTGTGTTCCCTGGATGCAAATAGATCTATTGATGGGGTCCCCCATTTGAGGATAATTTTCTGAAATACTGCTGTATTTAGACACCATTCTGATTGGCGAAGCCTTTCTCGGCTTAGGAAGTCTGCCACGTGGTTGCCGTTTCCCTTCAGATGGACAGCTGATAGGGTCAATAGTTGGTGTTCTGCCAGAAAAAAGATCTGTGAGGATAAGTCCATCAGCGAGGCCGATCTTGTACCCCCCTGCTGATTTTTTATATAAGACACTGTGGTAGTGTTGTCAGAATAGATCTTTAAGTGTCGACCTGAAATTGCTGGTACGGATCTCTTCAAGGCCTGAAGAACTTCCGCCAGTTCCCTGAAATTGGAGGATTTCTGAATGGTCCGTTGATCCCACTGACCCTGAATAAAAGGCGTCTTAATGAGCTCCCCACCCCCAAGGACTCGCATCTGTGGTAATGTTGAGAGTAGGGCTTAACTTCCATGGAATACCCCGCATGAGGTTCTCCCTGTTCAACCACCATCTGAGAGACCGCCTTGCTGCAGATGAGATGTTTAGGGGTTGGTCTAGGGAGAGACTGCTCCTGTCCCACTGATTTTAAAATGTCCCACTGTATGGCCCTGGACCTGAAGTGAGCCCATAGTACAGCTAGGATGCATGATGTTATGAGGCCCAGGACGGACCTAGCTTTCCTGAAAGATGTCATATGGCCTAGGTAGATCTCCTATATTCTATCAGTGGATTGATTTTGTCTTCTGGAAGGAAGGACATCTGCTTGGAGGAGTCTAGCAGAGTTCCTAGGAATACGCATCTTTTTGATAGGTTTAAATTTGATTTTTGAATTTATGTTCCATCCTAATTTTGCTAGTATAGCGCAAACTATTTGTATTTGTTAGGGTCAAGGTTTGAGATGTTTCTGCGACCAACGAAAAATCGTCCCGGTACGGGATCAGGAGGATGTCGACGCTATTGATTCCGTCGGAAAACCGGAAACCTGCCGGAATGGTGACAAACGGAAAGCATTAGCGATGTTTCCGTCACCATTGAGATCAATGGTGACTGAAACGGAAGCTGTGCTTTCACTTTCCTTTGCGTGGTTCACCCGACGGAAACCTCAGACGGAACCCCGGTACGGAAATGAACGTTGATGTGAACAGGCCCTTATCTACATTACAGCGCCGATCAGATTATGTAGGAGATAGGGCACTTATAATGTGGTGACAGAGCCTCTTTAAGTATTTTTCATCTGCAATTCTGGACGTAAAATATGTAGCGATTCCACTACGTGTGGACAAGCCCTTACTGCGCGGTGAGCGCCGTAAAATTTAAAGGCCAAAAAATAAGTGTTGGTGTTTTTTGTTGGTGTTTGTTTTTTTTTTTTTTTAATCCATTATATTCGTTTTTCAGTACATTATAGTGTATGTTTTTAAATAGGGCCGTATTAAAAATCCAACTCTCCTTTTCAATCCATTTGTCAAATCTGACATATTTCACTTTATGTGGTAATAACTTGGGAATGCTTAAACCTATCCAAGTGATTTTGAGATTTGTTTTCTCGTGACACATTGGGCTTTATGTTAGTCATAAAATTTAGTCGATATATTCAGTGTTTATTTATGAAAAATTGCAAAATTTAGAAAAAAATGCATTTTTCTGAATTTAAACGCATCTGCTTGTAAAACTGATGGTTATACCACCCAAAATAGTTATTAGTTCACATTTCCCATATGTCTACTTTAGATTGGCATCGTTTTTTGAATATTCTTTTATTTTTTTGGACGTTACAAGGCTTACATAAACCGCAATTTCTATTCTTTTGAAGAACATTTCAAAAGCCTTTTTTTTAAGGTACCTGTTCAGTTCTGAAGTGGCTTTGAGGGGCCTATGAATTAGAAACCCTGATAAAACGCCCCATTTTAAAATCTAGACACCTCAAAGTATTCAAAACGGCATTTAGAATTTTTTTTTTTTAACCCTTTAGGCATTTCACAGGAATTAAAGCAAAGTGGAGGTTAAATTTGCAAATTAAATTTTTCTTGCTGAATTAAAACATTTTTTTTTTTGTTCTGTAACACAAGTTTTTACCAGAGAAACACTACTAAATATGTATTGTCCAGATTCTGCAGTTTTTAGAAATGTCTCATGTGGCTCTAGTGCGCTCGTGGACTAAAACACAAGCCCCAGAAGCAAAGAAGCACCTAGTGCATTTTGGGGCCTCTTTTTTTTTTTTTTTTTTTTTTTTTTTTTTTTTATTATTAGAATATATTATAGGCAGCATGCCAGGTTTTGAGAGGTGTTGAGGTGCCAAAACAGTAGGAATCCCCCAAAAGTAACCCCATTTTGGAAACTACACCCCTCAAGGAATTCATGTATGGTTGTTGTTACCATTTTGACCTCACAGCACGTATTTGAATTGGCTGTGAAATTTAAAAAAAATGAAATTTTTCCAATAAGATGTCATTTTTTTATCAAAAGGTCTTATTTTCACAGGGAACAAAAAACTCAATTTTGTTGCCCAATTTCTCTTGAGTATGGCGATACCCCATTTGTGGCGATCAACTGCCGTTTGAGCCCATGTGAGGCCTCAGAAGGGAAGGAGCGCTTTGTGTTCTATGGAGTGCAAATTTTGCTGGATTGGTTTTCGGGTGCCATGTCGCATTTGCAGAGCCCCAGAGGTATCAAAGCAATGGAAACCCACCAGAAGTTACCCCATTTTGGAAACTACACCTCTCAAGGAATTCATTTATGGTTGTTGTGACCATTTAGACCCCACCGTTTTTTTCCACAGAATTTGATTGAATTGGGCTGGGAATTAAAAAAGAATTAAATGTTTTCCAATAAGATGTAGTTTTGGCTCAAAATTTCTTACTTTCACAAGGAATAAAATACCCCATTTTGTTGCCCAATTTGTCCTGTGTGCGGCAATACCCCATGAGTAGTGCAGTGTATTAGAGCTATCAGCTACTCACTGACAGCAAGCATAGTGGGTCCTGTCTTCGTCAGGACCCACTAGGCTTCCGTCGATGGCGTAGCCAGAGTCCATTGTTAGGATTCTGGTTGCCATAGCCACCATCGCCGGCCGCTATCATGGATCGGGCCGTCGATTGTGGCTTAACCCTTAAGAAGCCGCGATCGCTATTGAACGCGGCTTCTAAGGTGTTAATCGGCGGGGGACCTCTGCGATCGGTCCCTGCACATTGAGCTGTGATAGTCTGCTGTCACAAACCGCAGCTGTCCCAGCTCGTGAACGCGCCAGCGGAAAATGGCACCGCATTTACTCCATGACCTACTATTAGGTCATTGAGCGCGAACGCTCTAGTTAGCATGACCTACAGTAGGTCATAGAGCGTTAAGGAAAAATTTAAAGCTTATGGCTCTTGTAACGCAGGGATGTAAAAACTGGCTCCGGGGCCAAGGGGTTAAAGGCACGTGGCTTCCAAGCTATTGGCAGTTACATATGCTGTACCATGGTATGCATTGATACCAGACATGTCATAGCCTTGAAAAAATAAAAATGTAAATGCCATTAGAACTATATCCATAAGAAATGGCATTTAGCTCCTAGGTCAAGAGGATGTAACTGCTGCAGTCAGCACTGTAGAACTGGTCTGTACTCTGTGCTTTGACTCTTATTTTTATAATTTACCGCACGGATTACGTTATCCCTTAAATCTGTGTGAAATAATATAGCTTTTATGTCCCCATTAATTCCCATTACCCTTCGTTCCAAAAACGCAAAAAAGAATGATGTAGTCTACTAGCGATCATCCAAGCTCTGCTGCCGGCAACATCAGAGACCTTACACCACATAGTGTCCTGACAATGCCAGTATGTCCGCTCATTGATAGAACTACCAAATATCTAGGTGTTGCCATGTTTGCATAGATGTGAACTGTTACTACAGCTTATTGTAATGAATAAGCAATTAATGAAGTAGTTTGCATTTTTATATGTACGAACTAGATTCCATGCAAGTTACAAAAAAAAAATAAAAAAATTGGAAAACTGCCTGAAGCCTTGTTGCTTTGGCTTTCTTCCTTGTGAATCTGTTTTGTCTGGATACATTAAGCATATACCTCAAAGCTCGATAAGTACAAATAGAGCATTAATAACGTATTTTTAGGGGTTCCAAAAGTTATCACTGCTGCCTTTCATAAGATGTTTAACATCAGTTTTTCCAGTAAGCCATAAAAGACCCATTATGTTTTCTATGGAAATATGTGGTTCTTATAAATGTATGAAGAAAAAAATACACACGCACCATATGGGTGCATGGGAAAACCACATAAAAATTCAGAAAAGCATAATTACGTAGTTGATATGGTTGGGTTAACATAGTAGGATTATAGGTTGGACTTGATGGACCTGTGTCTTTTTTTTTTTTCTTTTTCCAGAGGAAGGCAAAACCCCCCATGAGGTTGATGCCAATTGCCTCCTTAGGAGAAAAATTCCTCCCCGACTCCAAACGTGGCAATCAGAATAAATCCCTGGATCATCATACCATGTCCAGAATCTAGTACTCATAACATGTAATATTTCATTTTTCAAGAATGGTTTCCATGCCCTTCTTGAACTTGCTCAAAGAATCAACATCACAACATCCTGTGGCAGAGTTCCATAGTCTCACTGCTTTCACAGTAAAGAATCCCCGTCTGTGATAATGGGTAACCGGTTTTTTCCTCTAGACATAGAGGATACCCCCTTGTCATTGTTACAGGCCTAGGTGTAAAAATCATCATTAGAAAGATCTCTGAACTGTCCAATTATATATTTGTACATTGTAATTAGATCGCACCTAAGCCGTCTTTTTTCTAAACTGAGTAGCCCCAAGTTTAATAACCTTTCTTGGTACTGCAATCCGCCCATTCCCTTAATTACCTTGGTCGCCCTCCTGTGCACCCTTTCTAACTCCGCCATTACCTTCTTATACAAAGGTGTCCAAAATTATACACAATATTCCATGTGTGGGCTGACTGGTGATTTGTATAGAGGTAAAACTATGTTCTTGTCATGAGCCATCTATGCATCTAGGGATGGAGATCTGGAGATGGAGATCTGGAGATCTATATCCACACACACAAATCATGCACAAAAGATAAACTGAGCAAAAATGGTACAATAGTTTGAGCATTCGATGTTTGGCAGCTGCTGCCAAGGCAAATAAAACCATGGGATGCATCAAAAGAGCATTGCTGCTCATGACCAGATTTATATCCTATATAGATACAGTGGAGGAAATAAGTATTTGATCCCTTGCTGATTTTGTAAGTTTGCCCACTGTCAAAGTCATGAACAGTCTAGAATTTTTAGGCTAGGTTAATTTTACCAGTGAGAGATAGATTATATTTAAAAAAAAAACAGAAAATCACTGTCAAAATTATATATATATTTATTTGCATTGTGCACAGAGAAATAAGTATTTGATCCCCTACCAACCATTAAGAGTTGAGCCTCCTCCAGACCAGTTACACGCTCCAAATAAACTTGGTGCCTGCATTAAAGACAGCGGTCTTACATGGTCACCTGTATAAAAGACTCCTGTCCACAGACTCAATGAATCAGTCTGACTCTAACCTCTACAACATGGGCAAGACCAAAGAGCTTTCTAAGGATGTCAGGGACAAGACCATAGACCTGCACAAGGCTGGAATGGGCTACAAAACCATAAGTAAGACGCTGGGTGAGAAGGAGACAACTGTTGGTGCAATAGTAAGAAAATGGAAGACATACAAAATGACTGTCAATCGACATCGATCTGGGGCTCCATGCAAAATCTCACCTCGTGGGGTATCCTTGATCCTGAGGAAGGTGAGAGCTCAGCCGAAAACTACACGGGGGGAACTTGTTAATGATCTCAAGGCAGCTGGGACCACAGTCACCAAGAAAACCATTGGTAACACATTACGCCGTAATGGATTAAAATCCTGCAGTGCCCGCAAGGTCCCCCTGCTCAAGAAGGCACATATACAGGCCCGTCTGAAGTTTGCAAATGAACATCTGGATGATTCTGAGAGTGATTGGGAGAAGGTGCTGTGGTCAGATGAGACTAAAATTGAGCTCTTTGGCATTAACTCAACTCACCGTGTTTGGAGGAAGAGAAATGCTGCCTATGACCCAAAGAACACCGTCCTCACTGTCAAGCATGGAGGTGGAAACATTATGTTTTGGGGGTGTTCCTCTGCTAAGGGCACACCGCATCAATGGGAGATTGGATGGAGCCATGTACTGTCAAATCCTGAGTGACAACCTCCTTCCCTCCACCAGGACATTAAAAATGGCTCGTGGCTGGGTCTTCCAGCACGACAATGACCCGAAACATACAGCCAAGGCAACAAAGGAGTGGCTCAAAAAGAAGCACATTAAGGTCATGAAGTGGCCTAGCCAGTCTCCAGACCTTAATGCCATCGAAAACTTATGGAGGGAGCTGAAGATCCGAGTTGCCAAGCGACAGCCTCGAAATCTTAATGATTTACAGATGATCTGCAAAGAGGAGTGGGCCAAAATTCCATCTTACATGTGTGCAAACCTCATCATCAACTACTAAAAACGTCTGACTGCTGTGCTTGCCAACAAGGGTTTTGCCACCAAGTATTAAGTCTTGTTTGCCAAAGGGATCAAATACTTATTTCTCTGTGCACAATGCAAATAAATATATATAATTTTGACAATGTGATTTTCTGTTTTTTTTTAAAATATAATCTATCTCTCACTGGTAAAATTAACCTTGCCTAAAAATTCTAGACTGTTCATGACTTTGACAGTGGGCAAGCTTACAAAATCAGCAAGGGATCAAATACTTATTTCCTTCACTGTATATATCTATAGATAGATATATAATCTCTCTTTCTCTCTAAATCATACTCTTTATAATAATGCAACAGAAAACGTTGTGATTTTCACTGCTGTAGTTCTTCCCTATTGATGTCAATGGGTAAAAAATTCAATATTAACCAAATAAAACGGTAGGGTTTGGCATGCAGTGGTTTTAACTGATTTTAAAGTTAGAACATCAAAGATTAATGTGGACATTAAACAAAATAGTTTAAAAGGGTTGTCCACTTTCTGAAAACTGATGACCTATCTACCAGGTAGGTCATCCGTATATGATCGGTGCGTGTCCCGCACAGATCTACAACTCCGGCTGCCTCTGTGCACCGGATGGAGTGGAACGGGATGCAGTAGTTTGAGCCGGAAGCAGATGCCTCTGACCACTGCATAGCGGCCGTTCGGCGGAACTGCAGCTCTGCTCCTATTCACTTGAATAGGAGCAGAGCTGCAATATTGCAGCTCGGCCGCTATTCTTTGACTGGAGCCATCTGCTTCCGGCAACATCGTCCGGCAGCTGGAGTGGCAGATCGGTGCGGGGTCTGAGTGTCGGACACGTACTGATCATATACTGATGACCTATCCGTTTTCAGGAAGTGGAAAACCCCTTTAAGACTAAAAGAATGTTTCTGTTCATTTTTCCTACAATACAACCATGCTACGGTTGCACCAGTCAACAAGGCCTCCCCTCAGCTTTACTAATGCTGCACCTCTATTTAACCTTTTGCCTATACCTTTTGCTCTTACAAGATTTGCAGTCTATTACTTGAAGCTAAATGGAGGATTTCTTAAAAAAAAACAAAACTAAAATTCCAGATATTCTTTTTAGATGACTTCTTCTCTGGATAACCCTTGGCCACATATCTGCTGACTAAGGTACTTGCCGTATTTTTCCTTCAGATACTGCTGTAAATCTAGCATGCATGTTCATAACTGCCTACTGTTTACAGTGGACAGACTCCGACTGCATGTTTCAAGAAAACATTTTTACATTTTGCACTGCTTAATCTCTATTTCAGACAGATTTTGGTGGTTGGCCACCTTGAGAAGTATATTGTCCAAAATTGACCAATTGAAACTTTTTTTGTTTTTTTTTGTTTAGTTATCTCTATAGTCATTTCAACAGAATACCGTAAGGCTATATACACACACAATTAAAGAAGAACTTATACTTCTCCTTACTCCTGGATCCACTTCTGACTTTGGCTCAAAAATCTGCAACAAATATCAGTGTGTGTGAACAAAGACTTAGGGTGCTTTCACAAACGCCGAATGGCACAATTTTTTGCTGCATGGCCAAATGTGCATTTTACCGCAAATTGCAGAGAAATGAATGGTATTATAGTGTGTGTGGAGGGCAGCTATGGGGGCATTATACGGTGTGGGCAGCTATTGGGGCATTATACTGTGTGGGGGCAGTGTCAGGGGATATTATATACAGTAGTATACAGCAGGCTCAGGGAATATATATGAATACAATGGTGTGGCAAAAAGGGGTGCTGCCTAAATCTTTAATCGTAATCAAGGTTACAAGTTCAATTCATCGTGATTCTGATCTAGGTCCTGATCGGCCAGCCCTAATGGAAGGGTGATCATATCACAACATGACCACTTCTTTTTACAGCAAAGCAGCTCAGACGAGGGTCCAGCTTCTAAATGGGGGGCTTTCAAAATGTATGCAATCTAGTTTGAGGGCAAATTGTCCTTTTTCTGGCCATCTTTAGGTCATCATTTTCCTTTCATAGCTACTGGTACATTATCCTAGATGTCTTAAGGATCAATTTCCAGTCATTTATTGCTGTTCCTGGTAATATTTACATCCTGAATGCTGTCACTGGCCGCAGCCCTGTAAGTAAACGGACTGCCTGTTACATCCTTTCATACAACAAATGTACTTTGTGTATTGATGCAGTAAAATACTTTTCCCATTGTTGGCATCAAATTGTAAATAAAAGCTTCATCTAAAATATAAAATGTGTCATCAGTATTCTTTATATTTTCCTGCTGTCCTCCCCCCGCCAACACTTCAACATTTTTCGTGTCCTTACGTGTCACTTGTAACCTCTGTTGACTTTTGTATAAAACCAAAATGACAAGAGTGCTCAACCAATATAAAAATAATTTATTTACTTAGAGACCTACAAGTCATAATGCTATGCATGTAACCAGGAAGATCATTCAATAAAATAGTGAAAGATGTTGGGCTTGGTCACGCAAACCTTTTTGTTTTTTTGTGGTCTATTTCTCCAAAGGGAAAGGCTTTCCTGTTTTTGTTCTGCAAGGATCCATTCCAATATTTAGCAAAAAGGGTATAAGTTCTGTCCGCATAACTGAGCATACAAAAGTGCAGGCGAGTCCATTAAAAACACTGCTCAACATTATTGAATTTTACCTGTCACAGTAATGGGAATCTTTAACTAGTGGGTGCAATACAGGCTAAGAAAAAAACTACCCTGAAGTGCTGGATATGGGCCAAAATAAAACCTGCCTTGTTTGCTAACCAACATATATTGCAGTTCACTTCTGATCCCAGCCAACAATGCCGAGAAGAATAACGTGATATGTTGTTGGACTCACAATTGGGTCATTGAATGTAGTTAGTTGACAGCATTAGCTGCTTAGCAGAGGCATTAAAAGCCGAGGGGGCAAGGTATTCAGAAGAGAAAAGTAACCTTCATTCCAGCCTAGCAATGAGAGTGTTAACACCTGGACCCCCACGATACTATCTTGCCTCCCTGGCATGTCAGAAGATGGAAAAGTGCACATACCGCGCTCGCCTTTTACCTCTTTTACTACTTTACAGTAGTTTAGTTCTGTGGTATGGTTGTCACATCTATATTCTATCTGGCTGGATGTGACGGTACCTTGAGAAACTTGCTTTGTTTGTCATGTTGTTCCGCTTTTCTCACCTGGTCATCTAAGGTTTCTTTCACACTACCGTTACTTTCCGTTTACCCTTCCTCAGTCCGAGGAAGAGAGGATTGAAAGATTAAGCAGAAAGCAACGGTTCCATTTGAATTACCATTGATTTCAATGGTAATTATTTTGTTTTAGTTGCTTTCTGTTTTGTCTTCGTTCGCTCGCTGGGTTTCGGAAACAAAAGTTCTGCAAACTGCACTTTTTGCTTCCGTTAAAGAAACGGAAACCTACCGAACTGAGACAAACCGAAAGCAACTGAAAGAAAAGAATTACCATTGTAATCGGTAGTAATTCTAATGGAACCGTTGCTTTCCGTTTAATCTTTCGATCCTCTCTACCTCTGATGGATGAGAAGTAAACGTATACGAACAGTAGTGTGAACTAACAGACAAATTGCTTACATGGATGTACTGTATCTTTCACCTTTTTGTGTGGGTTCCGTTTTCCATAAGACTTTCATTATGTTGTAAGTTACAAGCTCTGCATGTGCTATTATTTGCTTTATCGCACAAAAGGGCTCTCCGCCCACCTGAGAACCAAATTCTCACTATGTGATAAGACATTAGGAAGGGTGGAGTGCATCAGACAAATAGGAGTATAATATTTGATTAGATAAGGCCTTGTGTATGTAAGAATTAGAAGTTGCTTACTTGTGTTACTGTACAGACAATATTTGAATGTGGTGAATTTGTAATACATTTTTTTTCTAAAAGTGGTTCTAGCCCTAAAAGTTAATTTAGGAAGAGTTTGTCACTAGCGCCCTTCAAGAACAAGTGCAAATGAGCATAAGATGAAAACTCTGATCATTGTATGAATACTTAGACTCCAACTCTTAGTGAATCATTTCCTAAGATTAGAATTGCTTCAATTTGCTGCAAGAGTGGTCAAAATCTACCACAGAACTGAAGGGGAATTTTAGATTCGAATTTCTACGACTTCGGGCTGCAGTCAGTTGTTAAATGTATTATGCGGCCTGCTGGCTAGTAGGCACTAGGAATTCAAGTAATGGTAGCGATTCCGATAAAGGCATATCTAGAGCATAGGTGTTTATTTAAATTGTCTCATCAAAGACATTGGTGGCATGTTGCAAGGATATGCCACCAATGTCATATTTGACGACGGTCCAACTAATGTGACCCCTGATGATCGCTAGAACTACTGCAGTGGTACTAGGAAAACGTTGTGCTCCTTCGCCTGCTGTCTGCTTCGCTTAAGCCACTTCCGAGCAACTGCATTGAAAGCCAATTCTTTCAATCTTTGAGACAACCCCTTTAAACTATTTTAGTCATTTTCTGAGGCCAGATTATGGAGCCTATTACTAGTAGATGCTACTTCTCAGATCCTGCTTGTTGAGAAGCGTCGAATAGTTAGGCTCGAATTCCACAGGGTGTTGTGATGTCGTTTTTGGTAAGTTTTTCCTGGTGTCTGGTAGTGGTTTTCATGTGCTTCTTAATTGCTGTGGAAAAAAGCATGGCAAAAACCGCATGCGTTTAACCGCGAATCGCTGTAGTTTTGAGATTGGTTTTCAGCAGTGCCGCTATTGCAGGCGAACCTGCGCCAGAAGGCAGCGTTATGTGTGGGGAGTAAATTTTTTTTGCTGCAGTTCATATCTGGTTACGTATACCCTTTTACATATGACTCTCTCTCTATATTCATTTGGTACGCTGTAATATTGTATGCATACTTCCTTTCTTTTCATATAGGATCTTATACTTATTTGCACTTGTAGTTGTAAACTAGACATAGTCTTTCTTGTTCTGTCACTGAGGCAGGTCTTATTCATTCATTCATTCATTCATTCATTCATTCATTCATACATACATACATACATTTTTGTATTTTCCGTTTTTGGTCACTGTAGGGTTATTTATTATTATCTCGGGTTATTTCCTCTCCTATATGTATATTTATTACTTCCTTTGACACAGGAAAGAGATACATATTAGTGTACATTTTATAATCCTTATCATGGGTAAAATCTGCAGTTGGTCTTGTGACATATTGCATGTGGACCAGTTTTTATTTGTCTGATTTTAGATGTTTTTATTTTTTATTTTGTTTTTGTATCAAAATAAAAATTTGATTCATTACAATATTTGGCGTGCACCTGATTATAATGTGTTTTTCCTTTGTCTCTTGATAATGCATGCTTCTATGCACATTTGTAGATTTGTAACTCTCTAGTGGTGCCCGTATCCCTCCAGTTTTTCAGCTATTACAGGTGAAGCACAGGTTTGAATGGATAAAAGTAATATGTACTGCAGTAAGTCTTATTGCACATACATTAAAGAGACTCTGTCACCACATTATAAGTGCCCTATCTAATACATAAGGAGATGGGCACTATAATGTAGGTGACAGCAGTGCTATTTATTTAGAAAAACAATCTATTTTTACCACGTTAGGAGCGATTTTAGCTTTATGCAAATTCTGTTCTTAATGCCCAACTGGGCGTGTTTTTACTTTAGACCAAGTGGGCATTGTGGAGAGGAGTGCATGACGCTGACCCATCAGCGTCATGCACTTCTTCACATTCATTTAGTCAGCGCATAGTGACACTGACACATTAATGTTGCTGAACTGTTTAGACCGTGAATGTCTATTCACAATCGCGGCACTTCGTTAACGTTTGTTTGGTACTTACAGCAGAGCAAGTGTAATCACGCGAGATCTCGCTGTAAATGGCAAGTTACAGCGAGATTACACTTGCTCTGCTGTAAGTACCATAGAAACGATAACGAAGTGCCGGGATTGAGAATAGACATCCCGTCCTGGCTGGAAGAAATATCTAGTCACTGCCTAAACACTTCAGTAACGTTAATATGTCAGTATAAGACAGCACATAGCGAACAACGCAGTGTCACTTTGCGCTGACTAAATGAATGGAGAGAAGTGCATGACGCTGATTGGTCAGCGTCATACACTCTCTGTACAACGCCCACTTGGTCTAAAGTAAAAACACGCCCACTTGGGCATTAAGAAACGAATTTGCATAAAGCTAAAATCGCTCCTAACGTGGTGAAAATAGATCGTTTTTCTAAATAAAAAGCTCTGCTGTCACCTACATTATAGCTCCAATCTCCTTATGTAGAAGATAAGGCACTTACAATGTGGTGACAGAGCCTCTTTAAATGGAATAAAACTGGGGATGATAACTGAACAAGAGAAACTCCTGGGCGTTCTGGTTACAAGTAAGCTAAGCAGCAGTACTCCATGTCAAGCAGCCGTTGCAAAAGCAAATAAGATTTTAGGTTGTATAAAAAGAGAGAAAATCCTGTGATTCAAATGTAATATTACCCCTCTATAAATCTCTTGTAAGGCCACATCTTGAATATGGAATTCAGTTTTGGGCTCTACATTGTAAAAATTATGTAGGAGATCTGGAGAGGCTTCAAAGGTGAGCAACTATATTATTAAATGGGATGGGAGGTCTCTCCGGCAATAAAAAATAAAAAAACCTTCAAAAATTGGGTTTGTTCAGCTTGGAAAAAAGACGCCTTAGAGGTGATCTTATTAAAATGTATAACTATATGTGTGGTCAATACAAAGAACTAGCACATGATCTGTTCTTTCCAAGAACTTTACAAAGGACCAGGGGACATTCATTGCATGTGGAAGAAAGACATCAATATAGGAAATGGTTCTTTACAGTTAGAGTAGTCAAACTATGGAATGCCCTTCCTTAAGAGGTAGTAATGGCAGATACTATGTCGGCATTTAAAAAAGGGCTAAATCTTAATTTATTGATGAATGGCATTGAGGGTTATAACTTATCTAGCAATGAATGATGTGTAATTGATTGGAAGTTTGAACTTCATGGACGTGTCCTTTATTTATTTTTTCAACCTATGTCACTATGTAACTGTTTCCATATAATGTATGAAAGTGACTAAAAACATTCAGTCAGTGTTTTATTTCACACTTTGTAAATTTTTGCTAATAGGAGTTCTATTGCTTCTAGGATTGGCCACACGTATTTAAGTGTCTCAAGACATTAGTTAGCATTGGAAATAGAGCCGTATTGTATCAGGGCATCAGCATTTGGGGGAGCAAGCCAGAGCAAGGAAAAATAAGTTTGTTACAAGGTGCTATAAACATTAGTAGCCACTTAGACCACTCAAGGAGGTGATTTGACTTTCCGAGTGGTCTAGTGATGACATTGAGAAATCAGTTTAACATTTTAGGCACCAGCTGCAGACTCCATGTTCAATGGCTACCTATTTGCTTGGATTATTCAGGGAAACCTAAAGCCAATATCAGAAATATATACTGTCCACCTCTAATATCTTAGTGCATGCCTCCTTAAAATTCTGCAAATGAAATATAATGAAAGGCAGGATTTTTCTCAATCTATTTTTACATTTTCCCTGTCACCGTTCTTACCATTGCAGATTCATCTCTCAACTTAGTACAAAAGGTTGTGGCTGTGCTTCTGTTTCTTTAGCAATCTGGAGCCGTCTCTGTAGTTATAGAAATATCTACATTCAGTTAAGTTCATCAAAGTAAATACCTTTTAAAGGGAACCTGTCACCAGCATTTCACCTATTGAACTTTACTTCTCCCTCACTGGCCGCTGCTATAAAAAGTTCATTGCCGTTATCCCCGCTCCTAAACTCCTTTTCCGACTGTAAATATCGGCCTGCAAACGTTTTGCGCCTTTTATCGTAATTATGCGGTGTCCCTTTGTGCGCACACCCCAGAAGAGGACATCAATGCACAATCGCAGGATTTTGTGTGCTGGGGGAAGGCGAGGAGCTGTCAATCAAAAGTAAGGAGGCGGAGTAAACTCGGAAAGACTTGAGGAATGAAGATATGACTCTTTCCAAACGAAGATTTGACTCTTTTCAAATGAAGATCTGACTCTCTTCTGCTCATTAGCATACGGTGTGGGAACACTAAAAAGCTGAATACTAAAGCTACAGAGCCGACTAAGAAGATAATTATAGGTTATATAGAAATGATTTTTCACCCACTACCACCAGGTATAGTCGGTTTAATAGGTGAAATGCTGGTGACAGGTTCCCTTTAAGAACCAAGACTGTATTTTGGGTGGTTAAAATACATGTGTTTTGCCCATAATACTTCTCATTCAATCATCATTCATTTATGACCTCAAATATCACTTTTTTTTCTATTTCTGCCTGAAAACGTAGTTATTGTGCTTTTAACAAAAACGTTTTTGGGCACTTTTAAAAAAAAAAAAAAAAAAAAGTATAAATTCTTAGCAATATTTGTATGTTCCTATATTACATTCTATATCCTATATCCGATCCTGGATAAAATAAGGCATCTAGAACAACTTTCATAGAAGAGTCTACCGAGATGACATACAGTATGCACTATTCATACTTGGCACTACAAACAGACTGCTAATGCAGGACGCCCACAAATAGTCAAGCGTAACATGACCGCGCATCTGCAGTCAACTTAGTTTATAAACAATTCGGCAGAAGTAATCACTTCCCGTCTTAAATCTGCACCAGGAATACCCACCACTCCGACATGACAAGGTTAATAGAGCGTGCATCGTCACCACAATGCTGGTATAATGAGGGGACACATCTCTAAAGTGGCGCTCATCAACCCATGTATGGCTGTATATGTATTAATGGCTGGGCTCCTGAACAGCGGGAGTGTTCAGAAGAAGACCAGGCTTCCTCCATAGGCCTTTTTGATCTGTAAAATGGCGGCCACGATTTCGTGCAGGACTAATCCTAAAAGTTTCTTATTCTTAACGAGTTTGATTGGTATAGAATCAATTTGCTCATTTATGGTATTGACAGTTATAAGTAGTATTCGCTGCTCACTCAGTCTTGTATGTATTTCACTGTACTGAGGATCTGGCTGCTGTGTGTTGTACCCAAGTGGGCTTAAATTGGTAAAATGAGCCAAATAATAGCTAATAAATAACAGCTGCAGTATAGGTAATTGCGGATATTCTGATCAATCATTAAAGCTAAAAATGACTTCTGTCTCCAGTAAACTTTTGTGCAAGTGGGAACAATTCTCCATCAAAGTCCAGTTTGGCATGCTGCAATTTAATTTTCAAGTACACAGTTTTATCAAAAAGTTACTCATACAATTTCCTAGAAATAAGTACTAACTTTTTTTTAATAAGCAAAGTACACTTTTATATTCAGAGCTTCTAAAGAAAATATCTGAAGGGAAAAAAAAAGTCATAACATATATTCTTATGGCAGAGTAAGGAGAAATCGGGTGGCCTACAGACAATTTGATTGAAAACCTCTGCAAGAATGGGTTGTGAAGATGTTTCTCAGTTCCTGGTGGTGTCAAATGACCTGGAGATTGAGGCACGCAAACATCATGTCACCCTCAAAAATATTGGAGATTCACATCCAATATAAAATGATGCAGCTTAGGTTGTTACTATTTGTTGAACTTCCAATGGTTCAGCCATATGCGGATGCATCATGGAAGAATAAATATATTTTACATTTTCATTCAAGTGCTCAGTTGTTGCTCAGTACACTTAGTGGGATACAATGTTGTTAAAAACAACTGTCACGTAAAGGAAAAGCAACTTACTTTAGTGGAAAATTGGGAAAACTTCATGTGATGGCAGGGTGGAGAACTATCTATACATGGTAATGTCCTCGGACCTTTTATGTCGGCTTTCACAATATTCCCAATTTATGTATCTGATAAATACAACCCAGCTCGAAGTAGATCATTCATTGTTACTCAATGTTGCTAAAGCTCAAATCCAATCTGTCCGATGACTGTTTTTGCCGATGGAGGTGTCGGGCAACAGTCGAATTGTACTGCTGAAAGGTGTTTGGGATTGTCATTCAAAGAATTTATTTAGTACAGTTCATTTATTATTTTTTTCTGTCCATTTCCTTCTATGTGATTTGTTTCTGTATAGCTATATATCCTTTCAGTTCAATAGCGTTGAGTTGTCTTCTGATGCAAGCGTAGAGCTTTATATTTTCCCCACTCAGAGATTAATTAAAAAAAGGACTGCCTAAGGCCTCATTCACACGGCAGGGTTTCCCGGCCGGGTGCCGGCCGTTCATAAATCGGCCGGCACCCGGCTGCATTAGGAATGATAGACCCCTAATGGGGCTATTCACACGACCGATTTTTTGACGGCCGGAAAATCCGGCCGTCAAAAAATAGGACATGCTCTATCTTTGCCCGGGCACCCGGCCGCCCGGCTCCCATACAAGTCTATGGGGCCGGGTATTACACGGCCATCACCGGAATGTGTTCCGAGTGATGGCCGGGTTTCCCGGCGCTTGCGCTCTATCTCCTCCTCCTCACAGCGCAGAGTGCATGTGAGGAGGAGGAGTTGATGCCATTCTGACGAATGGCATCGCTGTACACTGTGTTGCAGGGCCGGGGTGTACAGCAGGTGGAAGGGAGCGCTGCGCTGGCTCCCTTCCCCTGCTTGTTAAAAGCACCCTGGCTCGGCAACACCTTCGATGGCGCCGCTAGTAGTAGTAGCAGCAGCTGCTGCTGCTGCGGCTGCTACTACTGTAGCGACGCCACTATAGCAGAGCAGGGAGGTATCTCCCCGCTCTGCTATGTGCTAGCCGCACTTTAGCTCCTTGAAGGAGCGGAATCCCCGTGTTTTCGGGGACAGAGCGCTTGATGTCTCTGTCCATATCTGGGCAGTGACATCAGGGGAAACTCCTGAAGCGGAATCCCCGAACACATGGGGATTCCCCTTCAGGAGCTGCCGCTGATGTCACAGTCCGGATCTGCCCGGCCCGGCACGGATGCATAACTTTATGCAAACCGGCCGGGCAAAATGGCCGATTTTACCGGCCGACACTCGGGCTCGGGAACGACCCGGTCGTGTGAATCCCGCCTAACTGATGGTGACAATTTTTGTTTTATTTTTTCTTATTTTCTATACATTTTCAATTATACAGAATTAAAAAGAGAAATAAAAGTAGTCCAATATCTATCTAGGACATTTAAAATTACTTACTTTTTTTTACAGCACTATATATGTATTTGCCCCTCACTCGATTTCTGTTTTTTTTTTTTTTTAAATTTGTCACATTTAAATGTTTTAGATCATCAAACTAATTTTACTATAAGATAAAGACAACACGTAAACACAAAATGTAGCTTTTAAATGATTATTCCATTTATGGAGGATAGATTTAATCAAAACCTATATCACCCATGTGAAAAAGTAACTGCCCCCCCCTCCTAGGCAGTAACAACTGTAATCAAACATTTACAATAACTAGAGGCTCTTACATCGCTGTGGAGGAATTTTGCCCCCCTCTTCTATGCAGAATTGTTCTAATTCGGCTACATTGGAGGGTTGTCGGGCATGAACTGCCCACTTAAGGTCTTGCCACAGCATATCAATAGGATTGGAGGCAAGACTTTGACTCGGCCACTTCAAATCCTTAATTTTGCTTCTTTTGAGCCCTTCTGAGATGGAATTGTTTGTGTGCTTCCGATCATTGTCCTGCTTCAAACCCAACTGCGCTTAGACTGTATTTGAATCTCTTTAGAAGGTGGCCTAGTGCTGCATTTTGAGACCTCCAAGCCTGCTTCACATTACCAGACAGCTTCTATATAAGTGATGTTTAGATTCAACAGGTCTGCCAGTAATCCTGCCTGCGTGTCTAGTGAAATTGTACCCAATTGTCAATTGAATTTGGTTAAATGGTCTAGTAGCTAAGGGACAATTCATTTTTCACGTGGGGGCAGGTAGGTCTGAACAGCATTTTTCTTCAATAAATGAAATCCTCAATAACCCCTTCACGATTGCCATCCAGCTATATATACACACGTTCTAACAGCCGATGCCCCGTGCAGTTAGCACGTGTATAAACGTTGACAGCCTGGAAGGGGTTTAATGAGTGCAGTGCTGCACTCATGTGGGGTGGGGTTTTGAGAGCCAGAGGATATGCCCCCCAATGTAATTGGTGCCACCCACAACCCCCTGTAGGCAGCGCAAAACCCTCTGTAGATAGCGCCACCTAAGCTCCCTCCAGCATCGAAATCCTCGGCCAGCGCTCTGGCCGAGGATTCCCCTCCTAGAGGGAGCCCTCGCCGACTCTCCATCCCCACTGTAGATAGCGCCATCTGAACGGAGTCTAGGAGCGGAATCCCTGGTGTCAGATCGCACTGGCCGGGGATTCCGCTTCTAGAGAGAGCCCCTGACGTCGCTGTCCATTTGGACAGTGACGTTAATGGCTCCCTCTAGGAGCGGAATCCCTGGCCGACACTTTGACCAGGGATTCTGCTACTGGAGAAGTCCCTGGTGTCACTATCCATTTATGGACAATGATGTCATCGGATCTCTCTAGGAGCGGAATCCCCGGTGTCCGATCGCTCTGTGTCGGGGATTCCGCTACTGGAGAAGCCCCTGGTGTCACTATCCATATATGGACAGTGACGTCAGAGGCTACTCCTGGAGCTTTTAGAGTTAACCCCAGACGACACTGTCCATATACGGACAGACATATCAGGGGCTTCCTGTAGGAGCGGAATCTATTGGCCAGAGGGATTCCGCTCCTACAGGGAGCTACAGTGGTGCTATTTACAGGAAAGGGGGGCCATTTACAGGGGGGGGGTGCTATCTGCAGCGGGGATGTTGCGATCTACTGGGTGGATGGCGCTATATACAGGGGGTGTGGCACTGACTACATGGGTACTGTGGCATTACATTGGCACCATCTAGAGGAGACGCTGGTGCACTGTGTGGCACTATGTGAGCATTATCTACAGGGAGAACTGTGGCACTATGTATGCACTGTGGAACTATTTACAGTGGGCACTATATGTGGGCAATGTAGCACTATCAACAGTGGTATTGCGTCACTATCTACATGGGCACTGTGGTGTTTTCAGGGGGTTGGGACAAAAAACCCTAACTAATAAAATTCATGCATTTGTAATTTTTTTTTAACGTCCATGAAAAACGGATGGCAAATGGCGGTTAAAAACAGTCAGACAGCCGGGAAATGGATTCAAATTTTGAGACACTACTGATGCAAAACAGCCATGAAAAACTGACTGTTGATTCATTGTTGACTGCCATTTTTTTCACGGTGGTGTGTATATAGCCCTCTTCGTCATCCTGGATCACTGTGAGGGGGGAGTGGAGAGAGAAGAGGACTAATTTGTTACAGAGCTCTACAAAATAGATAGATAACGTAGATATAGAAAATTACAAGTGTGTTGTTTTTTTTGTGATTTGTCTGCTCATAATAAAAATTAAAAACGCTGAATTAATTAAACGAATCTAGAAAACTAAAGCCTCATAAGTCTTGTAAAAAAAAAACAAAGTAAAAATAGTTGTGATATTCAAAGCACTTCCAAAGATATTATAGTTTAAATAAGTGCATATCAAAAATTGAAAATTTGACCTGGACACGGGCATCAATGACCCTTGGTCATGAAAGGGTTAAAAACAAATATCATTTAGTGTTTACTTGGGTTATCTATCGAATTTTAAAGTAGTTTGATGATTTGAAACATTAAAGTGTGACAAATATGCAAAAATAGAAGAAATTGGCAAATACTTTTTCACAGCACTCTATCTATAAACAGTCTTTTCCTCCACTCTCTCCACCCACTCCTATTGGCTGCGTAGACCAGTACAAAAACCATTCAAGTTATGAATTACGAACATATTTACAGGTTACCCAACATGCTGTCAACTAGGGTTGTCACGATACTAGAATTTGGACTTCGATACTGATACTTTGTGTAGTATTGCGATTTTCTATACCAAAACTATACTTTGCCAACAGTAATAAAAAAATAAAAAAAAGTTCTTCCATTTTCTGATGTGAGGCACGAGGTGTGATGAATTTTGAATGTGCCTCACATTAATCGTAATTAACCCCATCATGTGTCATAATTGACATTTGGTTAATGTGTAAGGTACATTATGGGGTTAATTACTATTAAGTGAGGCACATGGACCTCGTGCCTTCCGTTAATAAGTGAAAAGTTTTTATTATTTATAGCGTACACCATAAATGCAGCAAAAAATTTGCTGTGCAGGTTATTACGGCCGGGCCAATAACTAATATGTGTATATTTTATGTATTGAGACTTATTTTAATGTTTATTGTAAAAAATGTGTATGTGTATTTTTTTTAAATTTAACTTTACTTTTGTTTCTACTTTTTTATTTTTAAACTTTAATGTACTGGCATTTATCTATATACCAGTACATTAGCCTGTGTACCTATAGTACACAGGCAGTTGTTAGGACATACCATATTTAATCTTGTTACGGCATACTTAGGTAAGACGGCCCCGGGGTCCTACAATGGACCCTGGGCTGTCTGCCTATATATGGTATGTCCCTCAATCGCGTCACAGGGATTCCCTGTGAGGCGATCCATGGGGCATTCACCCTTCTCATTTTCCCCTTGAATGCTGCGGTCAGCTTTGATCACAGCGTTCAAGGGAATAGCGGCGGAGATGAGAGGTTTCTCTGATCGCTACTGTTAGAGCAGGACTGCGGCTGTGTAACACAGCCATTGCCTCGCTCCTGACAACAAGTGCACACGCGGTCAGCATGATGTGATGCGACCAGCGCTGCACTAATGACTGGTAGCACTGAAGACAGAACATGGGGGTGTTTTGCAGTGCGCCCGCCGTGTTCGGTCTTCAGTGCCGGCGCTCATTTAGTGCAGCGCTGGTCGCATCACATCATGCTGACGGCACGCACTTGTCAGGACTCAGGAGTGGGTCAATGGCTGTATTACACAGCTGCAGCCCTGTTCTTATACATTAATGTGTTACTATGCTAAGCTGTGTAGCCGCACAGCTCGGTACCGAATTAACCGTATCAAACCGTTTGAGTATGTGCGGTATCAAAACGGTATTGAAGTTTTATTTTATTTTTTTTCACTATTTCCCAATGCCCTTGCAATCTACTCCTCCCAGTAAGTTATAGTGAAATATAAGTAACTGTAGGTCTTCAGCCACAATATTTTTATTTGTGAATTTAATGCTTCTTATCCCTTCTCAAAATTCTTTAATAAGCGGCATTTCTATACCATATGGAACATTTTAATTTTTTGAGAGCATCTTGGCCATTTCCATTTAAACCTTTCAGTATAATATTCCAAAGATGGCTCAAATTATTTTATTGTCCAATGTATGATATACCAATAAATCTCCAATATTGCAAAATCCTTATAAAACCATCTTTTTTTTAATCTGTCCATTTATATTCTTTGTTGTCGGACTTTAATCACAAATTATTATTTTTTAACCACTTCCTGATCAGAAACTTTACCCCATATCCGGACCAGGCATATTTTCTAGTTTTAGCAATGTGCCAATTTAATAGCAAATTGTTGTTCTATTCCTCTGCCAACCTATATTTATTTGGTCTTGTTTTTCTCACAAACTATAGGGCTTTGATATTGTGTAATAAGTGATATGTTACTCTGATGGAGTGGGATAGGCGTAGAGGGGAAAACTCTGCAGGAATGTCCTTGCCGAAATAGGTGTGGACCACCAGTATGTTTATAGTCTATGGGCACACAGCAACTGGTGCATTTACTATAATCTTTATAATGTTTTTTTTTTATACATGCTAGACATTATAATTTCTGGGATTAATCGAATTATCAAAATTAGCATGAACACCAACATTTTGGTGGTCATCAAGTGTCTTTTAATATAATTTGTTTTTAAATAGTTTTGGGTTCCTACCCTGCCGTATACAAGTGAATTTTCGTCTCTCAGACTTCTCTCATTTAGCATTTTCGATGAGAGACCTTTGCAAGCCAAAAAATGGTTGGGCAGTTGCTTCTGAGAGATAATGTCAGTGAACTTTATGAAAACCGTATTTGTTGCTTACCGGATTATCCGGTTTTCCTTACCAGCTGGTGCCAGGTTAATTGAATTTGACTGGACTGATAAATTTAATATTATACTTCGAAAATTTGAAAAAAAAAACTCAAAACACTGATACATATGTATATTCCTGCTTGTTTCCAGGCACACACACAATTATTACTTGTTACACAGTGTTGTGAATTGGTCTTTTCTGGCCTTCACCGTTTAGCGCAATCGATTTTTAGTTGCACGTAATACTGCATTCTGCCTGCGGTACATTAAAGAGACCTTATTACAAGCCTTTATTTTTTGTAAAAAAAAAAAAGACCCCTGTGAAGCAGTTCATAGTGACCCCTAGCGCTCGGCTAGAATTTGCGAAAGAGCCTGATGGCGAGTGGTCAATGCTCCTTTAGTACCAGCCCTGGAGAAAAGAACCATTACATAAATCATTCCAGAGTGAGGTATGTTCTTTGCAAATCCTCCCTGGGATCCAGAACCAAACCAGCCCTTTTAGAATTGGCATACAACTATACCAAAAGTCTATGTACACACTTGAACACAACTTTATTGTACAGATTATTGTACAAGAACCCTGTGCAGACATTGAGCCGGTACTGAATGCTGGAAGATTTTAGCTCTGAAGCCTGCAGAATTTTGTGATCCGTAATGCAATGTTTTTACAAACTTGAAGAAAATGATGTTCAAAGTGAATTGTTCACGCTGGGTTTTTTTGTCGCTGATTTTGACGTGGAAACCGTGACTGAATCAGCGGAAAAAAAACTTCAAAAATCGACCCCCCGCCTCCCCCTCCTACATTGTTTTTAATGGGAGGTATAAGAATTATTATTTTTTCTCCAGGGCGGCTTTAGGTTTTTGAAATTGCGGGAGCTTTTCTAAATCAATGAGAGGCAGAAAACCCCCACGACTCTCGTTTTGAGCATTTATTTTTTTTTGCAATGGTATTTGCATGTGGATCTTGCATTAGATTCAATGGTGGAGGGGCAATGAGGGAAAATAAGCGTACAAAAATAAATCTGCCTCTAATTTCCTGCAGGAATTTTAAGGCTATGTTCACACAGAGTTTTTTTACAAGTTTTTTTACGCGGAAACCGCAGCGCAGAACTCCTCAAAAACGGCCCGATAATGGCTCCCATTGAATTCAATGGGAGGCGGCGGCTTGTTTTTCCCGCGAGCGGTAAAACTGTCACGCGGGAGAAAGAAGGGACATGCCCTATCTTTGCGTGGTTACGTCTCTGACCTCCCATTGACATCAATGGGAGGCAGAGAAAGCGTATTTTGTGGCGTTTTATGCCCGCGACGCTCCATGGCCGCGGGCGAAAAATCGGCGTGCAGGGAGAGGAAAATCTGCCTCAAACTTCCAAATGGAAATTTGAGGCAGAAATTCTGCCTGCAAAAAACTCTGTGTGAACATAGCCTAATGCAGATTTTTTTCTGCCTTTCAAAGCTGTAAAAAAAACAAAAAAAAACTCGGCCTTAGGCTATGTTCACCCTGATGTTCAGGTCCATTGCATCAGGTTTCCATCGCTCTTGGATGGCCAGAATAGCAGTCTGCTGTGCTATGTTTTTCTTTTAAAAAAATGGTGATGGGATCAGTCAGCCAATCCGTAGTTTAAGGACTTGCTGCTAGTGTTAAGAGGCTACTAAGGAGTTTTTTTCAGGAGGAGAATTCTGCCTCAAAATTCCGTTTGGGATTTTGAGGCAGATTTTGTCCTTCCTGCACGTCATTTGTCGCGATTTTCGCTGCGTCTTTCCCCCGCGGCCATCGAGTGCTACAGGCAAAAAAACTCTGCAAAATACGCTTTCTCTGCCTCCCATTGATGTCAATGGGAGGTCAGAGGCTTAAACGCGCGAAGATAGGGCATGACCCTTCTTTCTCCCCCGAGGCGGTTTTACCGCTCGCGGGAGAAAACCGCCCCTGCCTCCCATTGAAATCAATGGGAGGCATTTTCGGCCGGTTTTTGACGAGTTTTGCGCAGCGGTTTCCGCTCCAAAAAGCTTGTCAAAATACTCTGTGTGAACAGGCCCTAACAGTGATCTAGTTTACCCCGAAAGTATTGCATTTCTAATTCGTGTGTATGTGCTGTTTGTGTGATGTTCCTTTCATTTCAGATTATAGAAGAAAAAAAATAAAATGACAGATGTAGATCTGGTAGAGAGATTGTTGTACTGTTGAAATAGATTCCATTGTTTAGAGAGCTAAAGGGGCTTTCTAATTACGATCATTTATCACCTGTCCTGAAGAAGACAGCAGGTACCACAATAGGGACAGTCTGAAATATGTACAACAATTTGGGTAATATATCCATTTTAACAGCGTTAATACGCCCAAAACACGATATGCGCCCACTCCCATACGCCTCCAACTCTCGCAAGGTACGCTGTAGGACAGGGGTGTAATTCAGGGTAAATCGTTCTGACAAATGTGTGGGCATACACTACCGTTTAAATGTTTGGGGTCACCCAGACAATTTTGTGTTTTACATGAAAACTCACACTTATATTTATCAAATGAGTTGCAAAATGACTAGAAAATATAGTCAAGACATTGACAAGGTTAGAAATAATGATTTTTATTTGAAATAATAATTTTCTCCTTCAAACTTTGCTTTCGTCAAAGAATGCTCCATTTGCAGCAATTACAGCATTGCAGACCTTTGGCATTCTAACTGTTAATTTGCTGAGGTAATCGGGAGAAATTTCACCCCATGCTTCCAGAAGGCCCTCCCACAAGTTGGATTGGCTTGATGGGCACTTCTTGCGTACCATACGGTCAAGCTGCTCCCACAACAGCTCTATGGGGTTGAGATCTGGTGACTGCGATGGCCACTCCATTACAGATAGAATACCAGCTGCCTCCTTCTTCCCTAAATAGTTCTTGCATAATTTGGAGGTATGCTTTGGGTCATTGTCCTGTTGTAGGATGAAATTGGCTCCAATCAAGCGCTGTCCACAGGGTATGGCATGGCGTTTCAAAATGGAGTGATAGCCTTCCTTATTCAAAATCCCTTTTACCTTGTATAAATCTCCCACTTTACCAGCACCAAAGCAACCCCAGACCATCACATTGCCTCCACCATGCTTGACAGATGGCGTCAGGCACTCTTCCAGCATCTTTTCAGTTGTTCTGCGTCTCACAAATGTTCTTCTGTGTGATCCAAACACCTCAAACTTTGATTCGTCTGTCCATAACACTTTTTTCCAATCTTCCTCTGTCCAATATCTGTGTGCTTTTGCACATATTAATCTTTTCCTTTTATTAGCCAGTCTCAGATATGGCTTTTTCTTTGCCACTCTGCCCTGAAGGCCAGCATCCCGGAGTTGCCTCTTCACTGTAGACGTTGACACTGGCGTTTTGCGGGTACTATTTAATGAAGCTGCCAGTTGAGGGCCTGTGAGGCGTCTATTTCTCAAACTAGAGACTCTAATGTACTTGTCTTGTTGCTCAGTTGTGCAGCGGGGCCTCCCACTTCTCTTTCTACTCTGGTTAGAGCCTGTGTGTGCTGTCCTCTGAAGGGAGTAGTACACACCGTTTTAGGAAATCTTCAGTTTCTTGGAAATTTCTCGCATGGAATAGCCTTCATTTCTAAGAACAAGAATAGACTGTCGAGTTTCACATGAAAGCTCTCTTTTTCTAGCCATTTTGAGAGTTTAATTGAACCCACAAATGCAATGCTCCAGATTCTCAACTAGCTCAAAGGAAGGTCAGTTTTATAGCTCCTCTAAACAGCAAAACTGTTTACAGCGGTGCTAACAATTGCACAAGGGTTTTCAAGTGTTTTCATCCATTAGCCTTCTAACACAGCTAGCAAACACAATGTAGCATTAGAACACTGGAGTGATGGTTGCTGGAAATGGGCCTCTATACACCTATGTAGATATCGCATTAAAAACCAGACGTTTGCAGCTAGAATAGTCATTTAGCACATTAACAATGTATAGAGTGTATTTCTGATTAATTTAATGTTATCTTCATTAAAAAAAAAACTGTGCTTTTCTTTCAAAAATAAGGAAATTTCTAAGTGACCCTAAACTTTTGAACGGTAGTGTATGTATCCCCAAATATTTTAAAGACGTGGACTGCCACTTAAACGGGAAAACCCGAGCGAGATGAGCAGCAAGAGGAGCATCTAGAGATATATTCAACGCCTCCGATTTAGAGTAATTTACTTTAAAGTTACTCAAATGACCAAATCGCTCAAACTCCCCAGTCAAAGTTGGCAAGGAAATCATAGGATCCGTGATGTACACGAGAAGATCATCAGCATAGAGTGCTAACTTGTGATGCCGTACACCAACACAAATGCCATTAGTGCTAGGGTTATTCCGCAGTGCCACAGCCAGGTGCTCAATGACCAAAACATATAACAGAGGCGAGAGTGGACACCCCTCTCTCGTACCATTAGAGGCAAACAAAAGACCATTAACTCGAACTCGAGCTGTAGGCCTGTGATATAGTGCCATAATCTTATCCACCATGTTAGAGCCAAGTTCAACCTGAGTCAACACACTACGGAGAAACACCTAGTGCACCCTATCTAAAGCCTTTTCGGCATCAACAGAAAGTAAACACATCGGTATCTTGCCTGTCTGGCAATATGATGTTAAAAGAAGGGTCTTGTTCGTATTATCCCGAGCTTCTCTACCACGTACAAAACCCACCTGATCATCCATGACCAAGTCAGGCAATAACAGAGAGAGGCTAGATGCAATCAATTTCGCAAAGGGTTTCAAATCCACATTAATCAACTAAATGGGATTAAAGTTTGCGCATGTCGTTGGATCCTTACCCGGTTTTGGTAGAAGGGTAATGTGAGCCTCAAGAGACTGAGGGGCAAAGGGACAAGAGGAAGACACAGAATTAAAAACTTTTGTCAAAAATGGAGCAAGTTGATCCTTAAATGTCTTATAAAATCTATTGTTAAAGCCATCAGATCCCAGACAAAAATATAGGGAGAGTCCCCAATTGCACGCTCCACTTCCGAATCCAAAAAATCTCCCTCAAGTCCCAAGGCTCGTTTGATGTTTTTAAAATGGCAACGACTAGTACAAAACTTTTCTAGTGCTGCACCCTTCAGCCACTTATTAGCCAAAATGTACTGGTGGATTGAAGACCTCTAACAAAGAATCTTAAGAACTATTTATTTTAATGAAAATCATAAATTCCCCCTGACCGTCAAATATGTCCAAGCTAAATATACATAAACACAAGTGGAGAGAAGAAAATCTGGACCAAGCGTCCACTTTGCTATACTTGATTTATTGTGGCTCAGCAAAATCTAAAAATGTATGAAATGGATTGTCAAGTGGGCTTATACCGTTTGATCCAAATGTAAAAAGAACCTCATGTTCATACATTTTTACATTTTGCTGAGCTGCAATAGATAAAGTATTTCAAAGTGGATGTGCAGTCCAGGTTTGGTTCGCTCCCCTTATGAATACATATGGTCTGCACTTGGTAGAGTAGGGACCCGCTTAAAAGAGGTTGGCGTAAAGTGGCAAGTGGGCTTATACAGGTTGATCAAAATGTAAACGAAGAACCTCATGTTGGTAAATTTTTTAATTTTTGCTGAGCCTCAACAGATAAAGTATAGCAAGTGGATGTGCGGTCCAGGTTTTCTTCTCTTCCCTTGTGAATAAATCTATGTATAAATTCTGGATGCGGGCTGCAGGGCTGGGCGCATACTTTGCCTGTTGTACAGTAAAGATATCATGTGGTAGAAATTATAGGCTATGTACTGTTATAAATGTAGTAATAGCTTCAACTATAGCATCCGTCTATACATTTGAGGAAACCATCGGAGTCTGCAACAGTCTTAATAACCTAAGTCAACTTTACTCAGTGATACGTCCACTAAAGTGCCTGGTTTATAGGTGCGTGTGCATTTGGAAAAGTAATATTAACAACTACTGCCGTTCGTGAAGTTTTTGCTTTACATCTTATTCTCTATGACTCCGTTTTTCTTTTCAGCACAGATGCCTGGTGACTGATATATTGCATTTTATGGTACAGAAGACATTCTCCTTTAGTCCTTTTTTGTTTGTTTTTTTCCTTTTGTAATGGTAACATTTTAAAAACGTGTGTCTGTTTCCTGGAAATATAGCTGCTGCTGCTGAGAGTCCAGGGGACCTGAAAGTGTTAAATGTAATGGGGCTATTCTTATGCTGTTATTTTTCTAAACTAAAGTAGCACTTGCTGCCACAGCATCCTGACCTTGAAGTAGTCCTCTAGCCAGTGGAGCATACCCTGGCATAGACTAGAATAAGATTTGTCATCACAGACACAGCTTGTATCCTGGGTCACCCACTTTATTACGACTGGGGAAAAACAAATTGTTTGAATAAATGGAATTTACTCCCTTCCCTTAAAGCACAAGTGACATCCTACCTTCCCAGCAGTAAGGAAAGCAATAAGTTACCATGGAAACCAGTTTAATCTCTTGTATGCAGCTTGCAACAGAAATAAGTTTTGTAAATACCCACATTTCCATTACAGCTTTGGCTTCTGACTTGAAGGGTAATCACATCCCTAATTATGAGACTGGTACATTGTTTCTGTTGTAGACTAGATGCAAATAACACCGTGTTAAGAGTGTCTACATTTATGCGCTGCAAAAATGTAGTCCATTAACGCTTATCTAAGACGGCTGCTTTTTTTTTTTTTGTCTGTGTGATGTTTTTTGTTAACACAATATATTCGTTTTTTTCCATGTTGTCTGGTTGGGGGTAGATACCTGAATCTCTGTGTGTAATTCATGTTCTGAGCAACCCTTATGGACGGGTGCATATAAACAAGAATCCTTCTGTTGGAGGGTATGTTGGTCACGTATGTTTGGCCATCTTGGCATGGAACGCTTGAACACATTCTCTGGACATTGAGGGGCATGGATTTAGCTCACAGATACAACCATTTAAAACGGTTGGTATGTTACAAAAATGTAGCAAGTTGGTTATGCATAATTACAATTGAGTAGATATATTGAATGGTTGTGGTACTGCACATATTTTCTAAGGATTCTTATAGTTCCACACCACATCCTAAAGAGACAGAATCAGCATGTGCCACCTCTAGGTATGTCATCCATGCGTGTGGGAATAGTCTAGTTTGACAGAGTGCAGCATCATCGGGGTCGACACAAAGAATAAGATGAACAGGCTTATTTGTCATATTGTTAATTTTACCCCTATTTCGATATAAACAATTGACTAGATGCAAAACAATATATAATTTATACCTGTAAGGCACAAATTGTAACCCAGAAATCACACACATTAGCCTTCCACTGCCCTACTCATGGATGCTATGGGGCAGGCAGGTGAAGCAGATCGTTCCTTCTACATGATATTGCTTAATTTTCCTTCCCCGCAGGAATTATAGGCGTGTAGCGCTATTGTCACTTACGTTCTCAGTCTGTGTGTTTTTTAATCTTCTTCTTTTAACCTGCCTTGAAACATAATGTTTTAATGAATTTGAAACATAGTGTGTGCAATTTATCACAATTTGTTAATTTTGAGAAGCAAAAACATACAGAATAAGGCACAGTCTGTAAAACCGTATTGCACCACTAAGGCTGTGTTGCACTTTTTCTTCCAGTGAAGCGCTGGGAACCCTCCTGAAAACACGACAGAATTCATTAAAGTTGATGGTTTCCGTCGGGCATCGATTGGTGTCTGTGATGCAATGACTCCAGCACTTCAGTTTTTTTATTTTTCTGTTCCAGAACTGTAAAACAAAGCACAGGTGTCAACCGAGCCTCAGTGAAAAAATGGCAGCATGGTAGTTGCCAGGAGCTGACAAAGATTTCCGCTATAATTTATGCCAGTTTGTCTTAAATTATAGTAAATGCGGTGGGCCGCGGGTGACCATGCCCCCAGGGCCTGGAGACTTTATTTCTTTTGGCTGATTTAGCTGCTCTGTTAATCTCTTCTATTTTAATGGCAGCATTAAGCGAATTAAGTTGCGTAAGGGTCACAGAGGTGAGAGACCAGGAATCCATGAATCCATATGTATCCGTATTATCAGGTTGAAGGATAGTGGAGTCGTCCGCTAAATGATACAAGTTGGAATACTATTGTACAAAGGCATCCGCGTTTTAAGCTACTTTAATCTCCCTAACTGTACAGTAAATATCCAGCACACGCGGAGTTCACCACAAGATGGCCCCAGATAGAAGTTACCTTCCCAAACACTGCACATGACCTTTTCAGGGTGTATTCTTGTAATGTGTCGGAGGCAGTGTTTACATTGCTTGGAATATGCAGGTGTAATGTGTCAAGTGACTGTACAGTACAATGATTAAATAAATCAATCACCTGCCTGTCCTAGTTCTTGGATTGTAAAATCACATGGATGGCGGCCTTTCTTCAGAGGTAGCCTGGTGTTCTGTAATATACGGGAGACGTATACATGCTGAAACAATTGCTTTGATCTCTCGTTCCTTGCGTTAACGTTTTAATTGAGAATATCTTCCCTCCCTCATTGAAACAGTTTAACGCTATAAGGAGCTGTGGGCAGATGTAAATGCATTTTAGGCTTTGGCTTTCCCTTTTTAGGTCTGAATTTCCATTTGCAATCTCCTGCTCGAGGTTTACTAGAGTTTCATTTTTACATTTTGAATTTGTTATTTAGAGACAATAGGCAATAAACCTCCACTTGGATGAAAGGAAAACCTGCAACTTTGTGGCATTTACATTCTCTTTTTTTTCTTAAGCGATTCTTCCTTAACATAATTAATGTCAGGTTTGGTCGGCCTGGAGTTGAGTGCTATTGCCAGCATGACAGTGGTTCTTCAGTAATCCAGCTTCAGTTCCTGATTAATGAGGTTAGTGGAATCACTTTAATCTCTCCTCTGACATCACTGGCACCTATGTCTCTTCTCTACCACCTTTTCTTTTGTTAGCTCTCTCTGTCTAGTTTTTTACAGGTACTTGTGTACTGGAATAATAGTGTGTGTGTGTGTGAGTGTGTGTTTGTATATGTGTGTGTGTGTGTGTGTTTGTATGTATGTGTGTGTATGTGTGTGTGTGTATATATATATATATATATATATATATATATATATATATATATATTCTCAAAAGAAGATCTTGCAGCACTCCAATGGATGGTAAAAAATGTCGTTTTATTCAGTCAACATCAGACAGTGCTAAAAAAAATTGCCGTCTACTGGAGTGCTGCAAGATCTTCTTTTGAATACTCTATTTAGTCCAAGGATCGGGACTACTTGCTGGGCACCCTGACACTTATTTTCCTGTTGAGTGCTGCTGCTCTTTTTTGCCTATATACAGTGTGTGTGTGTGTGTGTGTGTGTGTGTGTGTGTGTGTATAGATATGTGTATATATAGATATGTATATATTGATATATCTATATATACACACTGAATGGCCACTTTATTAGAGACGCCCATCTAGTAGCACATTGGATCTCCTTTGGCCTTCAGAAAAGCAGCAATTCGTCGTGACATAGATACAACTAAGCTTTGAGATTGCTCTGCAGGAATATTTGCCCATGCAGTCAGGATGCTTCTCGCAGTTGCCGCTAAAGTATTTTTCTGCCATAGGATTAAACAGCTTTCATGAACAAATGGACTTGGTCAACCACAATGCTTAGGTAAGCTCCACTGTTCAAACGTCCACCCACAGGCAACCGAGCACCCAGGGTGTCCCAAGAAGACATTCCCTGTGCCTTTACTTCACCTCCACCTGCCTGAACTCCTGACATGAAGGGTTGGTTGATTCATGCTACTTGTGCCAAACCCTGACCTTCTGATCAGCATAAGACAACAGAAGTCTTGATTTATTTGACCAGGCGATGTTATTCCACTGCTCAATGATACAATTTTTGCGCTCTTTTGCACACTGAAATATTTTCTTACTGTTTTATTTAGATTTCAATGGCACTCTAACTCATTGGCTGTTCTGCTTAATCTGCGCTAAGGATCGACGAGTTGTGCGTTCGGGCACGTTGGTTGTAGCACCAGCGTTGTATTCGGCTGCAATTTGCTTGGCAGTGCACCGCCTGTTCGTCATAACAATTCTTGTCATCCTCCTCTGACCCCTTTCATCGACGAGTTACTGACGTTTACTGGATCCCCAGTCACTGGATGCTTTTTCTTGATTATACCGCAGTATACTCTCTACACCGTTGCATGAGAAAACCCCACAGGGTTGACATTTTTTTAAATTTTGGCACCGGCTAATCTCGCACTGCTGACCCTGCCTCGTTCAAAGAGATCGCTCGGTTCTCCCATTCTAATGGGAACTCACACTGAAACGTATTCACGGAAATCTTGATTTTATGCTGCACTCCGTGGTCTCATGTATAATTTCCATACAGGGAAGCTCCAATCGTGAAAGGGCAGGTGACTCTAATAAAGTGGCCATTCAATGTATGGATATTTAGAAAGAGTGCTACATTTTTATTCTGCATAAATGTATTCTATTCTGTTCATTAATGTATATTATGTAAAATCTATAATTATAAACTATAAGGCCAGGTTTGCACAATGCGGTTTGGTGCGTTTTTCTTTTCTTTTTCATCATAACTGTAATCCTGGGGGGGGCGACCTTCCAAGTAGGGAAATAAAATCTCAACTTTTTTTCAAACTAAAAGATTCTTTATTTTAAATCTCTATTTTCTTTTCTAAACAAAAAAATACCTAGAGACAATTGTTTTACAAAATGGAATTGCATGCACAGCTATTCGATAATCTATACTGTCCATACATATATATTATGGAATGCAATTCCCTTATGAATGAGGCCCATTCCTATATAAAGAGGATATATTCTTTTCATATATCTTTCTTTTACACAAATTTCTTTATTGAAGAATGCACTCAAAGGGGCACTTTGTACCGACACATACACATTCTTACTACTACATGCACGTATACTCACCACATACAGTCAAGCAAACACACAATTTGTCATTAAATACAACATAAACATAAGTAAGCACGCATGTTCACTATTTTTACAGGCATCCATTCTTACAAACTCAACACATTCACTACCTACAAACACGCACACGTGAACACTCGCTACTTAGATGCGCAGACTCATTACATACAGTCAAATATCAGAACTATGTACACACTATACGTTTGCATGAAGTACACACACATTTATACTGACACAGATATATAACAAGCCCAACTCTGTTTACTAATGGGGGTGGGGGGGGGAGTACCTGAGGAATTTTTATTTTATTTTTTTTAAAATTGGCAGCTGCCAGGCCAGCGCTGGCAAATACATAGTACGGTTGAAAATAAATGATGACATTTTTATCTTTTTTTTTTTTTTTTTAAATAATTTATATCCAGCGGCACTTATTAAAGTAATATTCTTTATCTATTTTCCTTTAATCTGACTGTTCTTATGTTTACACAGTACACAGAGCACAGGCACTCAGACCGCTGGACAGTAGCATTCTACATCACCGCTAATGAGCGGCTGTGTGTGACATATAATGCTACAGCCCATCGGTCCCAGCTTTTCTGTTAACGGTCTAAATCTAGGAACCAGTCGGTATTACTGCACACCCACTGTTGCTTCTTACCCTTGGGAGCCAAGTGGTAGCAGTAGCGGCAGCGGATGGGAACCCTCTGCCGTGGGCGTGGGGTGTAAATTGATGTTCCGATTTAGCAAAGAATCGGAAATGTGGTGCATTGAAAGGACAAATTAATTTGATTGTCCAGCCCTACCTCCTAAATGTGAGAGGCGTCCGTACGGTGCAAGCCCGTTACAGTTGTTAGGAATTGAGGAATGACATCTATGGATAGAACCAGGGCCACAAAAAACAATGAAAGACAAATGAATACAACCCACATAAGAGAACAGGTTATAAAAAAGAGGAGGATAAGGGAGAAACAAGGACTGCAAGTGGCAGAGCCCGACAGAAGATGTCAAAGCCTACTTACTGATCCCTGCTCGGGTGGGGGGGGGGGGTCACCGTATTCATCTGAGATCTGGAAAAGCATCCATGAGCCCACGAGGAATGATTATCCCACAGCAATGCAGTGAGATCTTCTATTCTCAGAATATCATTCATCTTGTGGGTGCAACGGGCTCTAGTGATTCTGGGCAGACCGATTTTGCTTGAGTTCTGGGATGCAGGTGTTGACGAGGTGATTTTAGTAAATTTCATGTTTTTTAAGCAAAATATTTTTTAGTGCTTTATTGGTCTAAAAAGTAGAGCAATGAAGATTGTTTTGTTAAGCTAAAATCATGATTTTATTGAATGCAGATTTACTGTACTTGTGGATTTTCTCAGGGTACCACAAAAATGGAAACACAATCTTAAATATATTTTCTCTGTTTTATATGTTCTATCTACTGTTTGATTAATTGTGTGTAATTTTTTAAAGGGAGCGCTTGTGAGTGCCTTGACGGATGACACTTTACATCTTTGGAATCTGCGACAGAAGAGACCTGCCATATTGCATTCCCTGAAATTCAGCAAAGAACGGTAAGAAAATACAGTTGGCTCATGTTACAATTGGCCATTGGTTTCGTGATTGGCACCTTTTATCATGGAGCATGACTAGCATTAATTTTATTCGATTGTCACTTGTTGCGCAGCTATAATATTAAACACAACAGAGTTCTTTGAAATGGTGCTTCAGATTCAGGACTAACTGCAGCAGGTAGACAATACTTCTAAATGTAAAAATCACACTTGCCAAATTGGCACAAGTACTCTTTTCAACAATAATTGATGTTTGTTTATGTAGTGATTATATTCTGTGGTGCTATACTGTACCTAATAAAATATTTAGGTAACATTTTATAATAAATACAAACGGACAACGTACAATTTACAGGTGGGGATTCCAGGGAAGACCAGTAAGAAGATCTGGATCCCGGTGACTAACCGTTTTGGGAACAGACTGTTTTGAGCACCAGGCACCGTTTAGCCATTTTTAAACTGCTCTAACTTTTTTTATTTGTTGGGCTAGCGTCGTGATTTTTGAGATGTTTTTTTAATGAATGATACAGGACTTTTTTCATCATTTTTATACACATACTTTTTGCTATTTTAGAATATTTTGGCTTATAGTTTTAAGAGTAAAAAAAAAGATTTCAGCTTAACTTTTCTGGTAATTTGGTTTTACCCTAAAATAAACCTTTTATTTGTGATGGTCATTGTCTACCGTAGATCCGTAAATTTTGATATTACATGTCTATTTTAGGGTAAATGGGTCAGGGCTGTTACGACAATAATTGGCGTGGGGAGCTATACTTGGGTCGGTATTTTATGTCTTATTTGTTACTTTTATTTTACTTTTATTTTTTATTATTATGGCTTGTTACTCCATGGTCAGAAAAGAACATTGGGGATTGTTTTTTTTCTCTATTACACCATGTTTTTCTACTATGCAACCCCAGTTACAGGGGAAATCAGCCCTGTTATAGTGACTATTGTCACTGTTAGGGTATGTTCACACGTAGTCAACCAAAACGTCTGAAAATCCAGAGCTGTTTTCAAGGGAAAACAGACCCTGCTTTTCAGACGTTTTTTTACCAACTCGCATTTTTCGCTGCGTTTTTCGCTGCGTTTTCTACGTCCGTTTTTAGAGCTGTTTTCATTGGAGTCTATGAGAAAACAGCTCCAAAAACGTCTGAAAGAAGTGTCCTGCACTTCTTTTGACGGGCTGTATTTTTACGAGTCGTCGTTTGACAGCTGTCAAACGATGACGCGTAAATAACAGGTCGTCTGCACAGTACGTCGGCAAACCCATTCAAATGAATGGGCAGATGTTTTCCGACGTATTGGAGCCGTATTTTCAGACGTAAAACGAGGCATAATACGCCTCGTATACGTCTGAAATTTGGCCGTGTGAACATACCCTTAGGGCTGTGCTGGGTCTAGTTAGAGCCAGCAGCAGTCTTCCACTAACAGCATCCCGGTCACATGATCACCGGGAATAATTGAGTCAGCAGTGTTACCGCTGCCTCTATTCTACACACCATGCTCATTGAGTGGCATGTACAAGAGAACAGTGAAGATAGACCTAAGCATATCGGGGAAAATTACACTGCTTTTCAGACTACTACTTTGTATCTGTAGCAAAATTTAGTGGGTACTCTGCCGATATGGCTAACGGATGATTTAATATCGGAAGACTGAGAAGGCTGACTTATTGGAATCTTAATTGTGAATGAGTGATTCAACTTCTTCTCAAACATATTACATGACGATGGGTGTTTTGAAGTTTTGGAGGTAACGGGACTAGTTTTTGGTTTTGTGTATTCATTTTTTCCTTTTGTTTCGAAGAGCACATTTCTGATATTTCTTTATGTGGGTAGGTTTATAATTTCCTCCCGGATGGATTCCTAGACTCTGCCGCAGATCTCCCCTGTGGAGACCTTTAACCACTGGCTTTCTTTACCTTTGTGCTCTATTTCGCATTTTTCTGCTCCTTAACCCCTTAAGGACGCAGCCTAGTTTGGGCCTTAAGGCTCAGAGCCCATTTTTCAAATCTGACATATTTCACTTTATGTGGTAATAACGTCGGAATGCTTAAACCTATCCAAGCGATTCTGAGATTGTTTTCTCGTGACACTTTGGGCTTCATGTTCGTGGTAAAATTTGGTCGATATATTCAGTCTTTATTTGTGAAAAATTGCAAAATTTAGAGAAAATTTACAAAAAATAGCATTTTTCAGAATTTAAATGCATCTGCTTGAAAAACAGACGGTTATACCACCCAAAATAGTTACTAGTTCACATTTCCCATATGTCTACTTTAGATTGGCATCGTTTTTTGAACATTATTTTATTTTTCTTGGACGTTACAAGGTTTAGAACATAAACAGCAATTTCTCATATTCTTAAGAAAATTTCAAAAGCCTTTTTTTGAAGGTGCCAGTTCAGTTCTGAAGTGGATTTGAGGGGCCTATGTATTAGAAACCCCCATAAAACACCCCATTTTAAAAACTAGACCCCTCAAAGTATTCAAAACAGCATATAGAAAGTTTTTTAACCCTTCAGGCATTTCACAGGAATTAAAGCAAAGTGGAAATGAAATTAGCAAATTTCATTTTTTCTGCTGAATTTCAATTTTATTCAATTTTTTTTAGTAACAGAGAAGGTTTTACCAGAGAAACACTACTAAATATGTATTGTCCAGATTCTGCAGTTTTTAGAAATGTCCCACATGTGTCTCTAGTGCGCTCGTGGACTAAAACACAAGCCCTAGAAGCAAAGAAGCACCTAGTGCATTTTGAGGCCTCTTTTTTATTAGAATATATTTTAGGCAGCATGCCAGGTTTGAAGAGGCGTTGAGGTATCAAAACAATGAAAACCCACCAGAAGTGACCCCATTTTGGAAATTACACCCCTCAAGGAATTCATTTATGGTTTTTGTTATCATTTTGACCGCACAGTTTTTTCACAGCACCTATTTGAATTGGGCTGTGAAATGAAAAAAATGATATTTTTTCCAATAAAATGTCATTTTTGATCAAATTTTCTTATTTTCACAGGGAACAACATACCCCATTTTGTTGCCCAATTTGTCCTTAGTGCGGCAATACCCCATTTGTGGTGATAAACTGCCGTTTGGGCCCATGGGAGGGCTCAGAAGGAAAGGAGCGCTATGTGTTTGTTGGAGTCCAGATTTTGCTGGATTGGTTTTCGGGTGCCATGTCGCATTTGCAGAGCCCCAGAGGTATCAAAGCAATGGAAACCCACCAGAAGTGACCCCATTTTGGAAACTACACCCCTCAAGGAATTCATTTATGGTTTTTGTTATCATTTTGACCGCACAGGTTTTTCACAGCACCTATTTGAATTGGGCTGTGAAATGAAAAAAATGATATTTTTTCCAATAAGATGTCATTTTTGATCAAAATTTCTTATTTTCACAAGGAACAACATACCCCATTTTGTTGCCCAATTTGTCCTTAGTGCGGCAATACCCCACTTGTGGTGATAAACTGCCCTTTGGGCCCATGGGAGGGCTCAGAAGGAAAGGACCACCATTTGGCCTACTGGAGCTTTTCTGGTGCTAAGTCATGTGTGCAGAAGCCCCTGAGGTACCAGTACAGTTGAAACCCCCGAGAAGTGACCCCATTTTAAAAACTACACCCCTTAAGACATTCATCTAGAGGTGTAGTGAGCATTTTGACCCCACAGGTACTGTGTAAAAGATAATGCGCAGCAGATGGTGCAGTGTGAGATTTGCAATTTTATATATGTATATGCCATTTCAGTGTCCAATATAGTGTGCCCAGCATGCGCCACCGGAGATATACACCCCTTAAATTGTAATGTGGGTTCTCCTGGGTACGACAATACCCTACATGTGGCTGTTATCAGCTGCCTGGGCATACGGCAGGGCTCAGAAGGGAAAGATGAGGGGGGTAAGCTGTGCGGAGTGCATCAGGGTAAATTAAAAATCAAGGGATGTATGATACATTTTAAAACAATCTTTTATACAGAGCCCTGGTTTTTCGGGACACGTGTCACATTGGTATATTGTGTTCTTCCTTATCCCCCTCTTATAGCAGACTCTGCACCTCTTTTGACTCTTTCCCTTTCCACCGGTTTGGGGACCTTCTCCTGGAAAGTGTTGCCCTGGTACGATGCGTGTGGCCTCGCTTCCAGAAGTACTGGGTGCCCCCCCTTCCTGGTCCCTAAAGATTAGATCTTGAAATTCCAGGAAAGTTCCCCTCTGGCCTGCACATCGACGTAGCACATACGCATTGTACAAAGCCATCTGTATGATGTGCCCGGCCAGCTTCTTATACCACACCGCATGGCGCTGTAGGGCTTCAGGACTTGATTTGACAAGTCCATCCCTCCCATGTACCTATTGTAGTCCAGGATGCAGTCTGGTTTGGGGGTGGCCTTTCCTTCATATATCCTAAACCTGTAGGTATACCCTGATGCACTCTCGCACAGCTTATACATCTTCACGCCATACCTTGCCCTCTTACCTGGCAGGTACTGGCGGAATTGAACCCTCCCTTTAAAATGTACCAGGGACTCATCAATAGAAAAACACTTCTCGGGTGTGTATGCTTGGGAAAACCGGGCACTGGAACGGTCTAATAGGGGTCTCCGTTTATACAAACGGTCAAAACTGGGGTCATCTCGGAGTGGGCACGGCTCATTATCAGTATAATGTAAGAAGCGAAGTATTGCCTCATTTATTTATTTTTTTAGGTTCCAGTTCATTTCTGAAGTTGCTTTGAGGGGCCCATATATTAGAAACCCCTATCAAACACCCCATTTTAGAAACTAGACCCCTCAAAGTATTCACAACAGCATTTAGAAAGTTTATGAACCCTTTAGGTGTTTCACAGAAATTTAGAGCAAAGTAGAGGTGAAATTTACTCTTTTTATACCATTTTTTTTATAACACAAAAGGATTTATCAGAGAAACACAAATTAATACTTATTGCCCAGATTCTGCAGTTTAGAGAAATATCCCACATGTGGCCCTAGTGCGGTAATGGACTGAAGCACCGGCCTCCGAAGCAAAGGAGCACCTAGCGGATTTTGAGCCCTCTTTTTTATTAGGCACCATGTCCGGTTTGAAGAGGTCTTGTGGTGCCAAAACATTGGAAACCCCCCAAAAGTGACCCCAATTTGGAAACTAGACCCCTTGAGGAATCCATTGTAGTTTTCTTGGGGTGCATGCGGCTTTTTGATCAGTTTTTATTCCATTTTTAGGTGGCGTGGTGACTAATAAACAGCAATTCTACTATTGTTTTTGTATACTTTTTTTTTTTACAGCGTTCACCGTGCGCTATAAATGATATATTAACTTTATTCTGCGGGGCGATACGATTACGGCGATACCAGATGTTTATAGGTTTTTTTTATGTCTTATGGCGTTTGCACAATAAAATACGTTTTGTAAACAATCATTCACTTTTTGTGTTACCTTATTCTAAGAGCCATAACGTTTTTATTTTTCAATCAATAAAGCCGTGCGAGGACTTATTTTTTGCGTAACGAACTGTATTTTCCATCAGTACCATTTTTAGGTACATGCGACTTTTTGATCTCTTTTTATTCCATTTTTTGGGAGGTGAAGTGACCAAACAATTGTGATTGTGGTACGGTTTATTAATATTTTTTTTTACGGCGTTCACCGTGCGGGATAAATAACAAAATAATTTTGTAGTTCAGGCCGTTACGGACGCGGCGATACCAATTATGTATAGTTTATTTGTTTGTTTATATATTTTTATTAATAATAAAGGACTGATAAGGGAAAAAGTGGGACTTTTACTTTTATTACTTTTAAAACTTTTATTTTCTTATTTTTACACATCTTTTTTTAACTTTTTTTTTACTTTATTACTTTGTCCCACTAGGGGACTTGAGGGCAGGAGGCCCTGATCGCTATTCTAATACAGTGCACTACATGCGTAGTGCAGTGTATTAGAACTGTCAGCTACTCACTGACAGCAAGCATAGTGGGTCCTGACGTTGTCAGGACCCACTAGGCTTCCGTCTATGGCATAGCCGGACGCCATTGTTTGGTGTCCGGTTGCCATAGTCACCATCGCCGGCCGCTATCGCGTAGCAGGCCGGCGATGGCAGCTTAACCCCTAAAAAGCCGCGATCTCTATAGAACGCGGCTTTTAAGGGGTTAATCAGCGGGGACACAGCGATCGGTCCCCGCTGTAGGAGCTGTGACAGCTGCTGAACAAGACAGCAGCGTCACAGCTCCTGTATGTGTCGGGAGGACGGCCGAAACGGCCGTTACTCCCGTGACGTACTATTACGGCATGGAGCGCGAACGATACAGCTGCCATGACGTAATAGTACGTCAAGGAGCGGGAAGGGGTTAAGTTCATTTTCCTTTTTTGAATAATGCTTTATATAATTTATTTTTTATTTATTTGAAATGTCATACTGGGCTTGTATTTTCTGTGAATTGTAACAGAAATCGAGCCCTTTTTCATGTTCTGTATATATTGTTTATAAAATAATTGAAATTGTTCAGTAAACAGTTGACAAAAAATATACTTTATTTTTCGGACTATTAGACGTACATTTTGTCCTAAAAACTAAGCTGTAATCTTGTGCTGCGTCTAATAGTCCGAATACAGGCAGCTGCTAGTGTATGAAGAAGCAGGAGACTGAGCTCAATGATTCAAAGGTCCTTGCAGTGCACAGTTATGGCAGCAGATTGTCCTGTGCTGTTTGTGGTAAAAAAAAATCTCTCGGTTATCTGCACACTGAACATTTACATCTTATATACAGATTAATGTCAAACCTGACTGTTCACTGAGCGAATAACAAACGTTTGTTACACACCGCACAGTAAATCTGTACAGGTACTAATCTGCAAGGACCTTTTAGCCACTCCCCCTCCTATGTACAGAGCCGCAAGAAGAGCAGATTCAACACCATTAACCGCTGCCTCTCCACACCTCTGTCTGGTGAGTTCAGGGGAGGAGGAGAGCACTATAGCTGCCCATATCTTGTATCTCTGTGGTTGGCATTGTATTGGAGTATTGTGGTTGGCATTGTATTGGAGTATTGTGGTTGGCATTGTATTGGAGTATTGTGGTTGGCATTGTATTGGAGTATTGTGGCTGGCATTGTATTGGAGTATTGTGGCTGGCATTGTATTGGAGTATTGTGGCTGGCATTGTATTGGAGTATTGTGGCTGGCATTGTATTGGAGTATTGTGGCTGGCATTGTATTGGAGTATTGTGGCTGGCATTGTATTGGAGTATTGTGGCTGGCATTGTATTGGAGTATTGTGGCTGCCATTGTATTGGAGTATTGTGGCTGCCATTTGTATTGGAGTATTGTGGTTGCCATTGTATTGGAGTATTGTGGCTGGCATTGTATTGGAGTATTGTGGCTGGCATTGTATTGGAGTATTGTGGCTGCCATTGTATTGGAGTATTGTGGCTGCCATTGTATTGGAGTATTGTGGCTGCCATTTGTATTGGAGTATTGTGGTTGCCATTGTATTGAGGCACTGTGGCACACATTGTATTGTGGCACTGTGGTGTACTGTGTCTATACCCTATTGTCTGAATATTACCCAGGAAATTTACAATAAAAGACAAAACTCTTTTTTTTCCTCCTCTTTTATGCTACAAATTGAGTGCATCTTATGGTTCAATCTTTTTATTAATTTCAAACATAAAGAACAAGACCAATGTGTACATATCACAGTATATGCAGAAATAAAATTAACGTTCCAATCATACAAGCTTGGTTAGTCGGACTAACAAAGAAATCTAGGTATATCTATCCAAAACGTAATGTGTACAACACAGTTCAGTTTATATTACAAGATATGGCATGGACTAATTACTATGATTATAACAGTTGCAGTAAGAAAAATAAAAAATGTGGTGTAAGCACATTAAGTGTGTTCTACACATATGCAATTTGAGCTATTCCTCCAAGCGTCCCATATTATCAAAAAGGAGTTGAAAGTATTCGATCCGTATGCTACTATTCTCTCCTATAGAAAGGTGGTATTAATGAGGAAATTACTTCTGCAATCTGTGGAATGGAGGTAGATTTCCAATATTTTGTTATAGCAATCTTGGCAATTATCAGTATTTTACACATTTGGATCCTAAATCTTGAAGGTTTTACTTGAAGATCCAAAAATAAAAGTGCTAGTTGCGGAGAACAATGAATAGGTTGATAAGATTCGAGATCAATCGGAATATCTCTTGCCAATAACATATTAAGAGTGGACATTTCCATAAGACATAAAATAGGTTACCCCGCTGTCCACAGCCTCTCCAACACCTACGTGAGGAAGTCTGGTACATTCCACTTAAAGAGGCTCTGTCACCAGATTATAAATGTCCTATCTCCTACATAATCTGATCGGCACTGTGATGTAGATAACAGCAGTGTTTTTTATTTTGAAAAATGATAATTTTTGACCAGCTATGAGCAATTTTAGATTTATGCTAATTAGTTTCTTAATTGACAACTGGACGTGGTTTTATTTTAACTGGGCATTGTACAGAGGAGTGTATGACTCTGACCAATCAGCGTCCTACACTTCTCATTGTTCCAGCCCAGCTTCTTTCACTGCACAATCACACTGTAACAATGGGCTGGAACAATGAGAAGTGTAGGACGCTGATTGGTCAGAGTCATACACTTCTCTGTACAACGCCCAGTTAAAGTGAAAACACGCCCAGTTGTCTATTAAGAAGCTAATTAGCATAAATCTAAAATTGCTCATAACTTGGTCATAAATATTGTTTTTCAAAATAAAAAGCACTGTTATCTACATTACAGCGCCGATCAGATTATGTAGGAGATAGGACACTTATAATCTGGTGACAGAGCCTCTTTAAGCGGTCTGGAGTGAAATACGACCTCAGTATAGTTTTCATAGCTGCTTCATACTGAGAACTACAACTTAACGATTTGTTTATCCATCTAAAGGCTTTATTCCATTCATCCGGTTCAAAAGAATGTCCCAACTCTCTCTCCCATTCCTTGAAGGGATACTATTTTATAAATGAATCATGAGCATGTATGAAGTTGTAAATCAATTTTAGGCCTTTACTACGTTGTGAAAGCAGTGGAAATGGAGTTATTGCAAAATATTGTGTTGTCTTTCTGTCTAGATAGAAAGTGTTTAATTTGCAATAATGTATACAGATCCCCTTTAGGTAAATCAAACTTAAGACAATCTTTCAAAGGACACTACATGGGAGCCTTCCCAGAGTTTGGATACATCTACAATACCTTTTATAGATCCAAGTCTTCAAATTTAGAGTGAGAATGGCTAAAGCTAATAGATCTGTCAGGGAATTGTTCCTAGACGAAGGGGCACGGGAATGATCGTATTCATGGAACTTCAACCAACTATGTATCGATGCTTTTGTTAGTGGAGTGACGCGTGGAGGAGTTGGTAACTTCCAACACGAAGCCAACAATAGAATTTTTAGAGGCACAGGATGTGCACCACAATTCTCAATTTGTATTTAATGTTTACTAGTATCCATATGTGTCACGAACCAGGGGTATGTGGACCCACTAGGCCGCTCCGCCGTAGCGGAGAGGCAGCTAACCAACTCAGTCTATGCACAAAGTCTATGGTAGTAATGTACCAAATGGGACCTGGGATAGTCCGGATGGCGGCAAGGACTCTGGCACAGATGGGGCTGGAGGTGGTGGGTTGCTCCAGACGTGGGGGATGATATCCAGAAGGACAGGCGACAACCGACGTGGAGAATTCCAGCAGGCAAGGCAAGGTACAGCTCAGGTACTACACAGGCTCGGAACAAGGCACAGCACGGGATACAGGATATAAGAGACAGGACAAAGGAACACTGGTAGCAGGAAAACACTAAGGGACCATTTGCAATACAGACATGGGAAAACAACAATAATGCCCAGGCAGGGAATGGAAGGGCAGAGCCCTTCTTATAGTCCAGGATGGGCAGGGGTTGATTAGGGAACTTAAAACATGTGTGCGCGCTGGCCTTCTAAGGCTGAGACCGCGCGCGCACCTTATGAGTTGGAGCAGGGCCAGCCGGCCGCGAGTGCTGGCATCACTTAGGAGGGAGACACTGACAAGAGCACAACTGACTGTGGTTGCGGGTGTCGCCAGGTAAGGAACGGCGGCGGTCTGTGACCACGACCGTGACAATATGCCACCAAGAAACCAATTGCAACACTTGAGAAGCTAAGTAATAATGATAAATCTCAGGTACTCCCAGTCCACCTGACTTCCGGTCTTTAGTTACTAATCTGTAGGAGGTCCTAGGTTTTCGCTCAGCCCATACAAATTTCTATATTTTTTTTTAATCTAGGTGAAGAAGAAGTTTGGGATCTGTATAGGGAGGGTGGGGAATAGGTACAACAATTTGGGAAGCAATAGCATTTTAAATGCTGCAATCCTCCAAACCAGGATTTTTCAGATTTAGTCAGCCTTTGTGTTTCTGAGTGAATATTCGGTAATAAAGGTTCGTAGTTTCGTTTATAAAGTTGTTTGTGTGTAGATGTAAAAAAAATACCCAAATAATTAATGCAATCTGGTTGGCAACCAAAGGGGAATTTGGTTTTCAGAAAAAATAAAGATTGTTGCGAAAGTTTTTTGGGGAGAACCTGAGACGTTTGGGTATTAAGCTTATAATATGATATATTCCCAAAATGTTTAATTGTAATGTTCAAGGGAATTTTCTGGGTCAGACAGTGTGAGAATAATGTCATCTGCATATAACGAAACCTTGTGTGCGAGCCCTATTGTGATTCCAGTGATCTCAGAATCTTCCCGCAATGCTTGTGCTAAAGGTTTTATTGATAACACAAAAATAAATAGTGACAAAGGGCACCCCTGTCTAGTCCCATTAGAAATAGGGAATTCATCAGAGAGGGATCCATTTATAAAGACTTTAGCAGATTGAGCAGAATATAATGCCAGGATAGGGTCCAATATACTGCCACTAAAACCCATGTGTCTAAGAACCGAGAAGGTGTACGATCAGCTAATTTGGTCAAACGCCTTCTCGGTGTCCAAGGACAAAAGCACAGATGGTATCTTACGGGACTCCAAATGGTGTAATATATTCAGTACTCGTCAAGTATTATCAAAAGCCTGTCTGCCTCTGACAAATCCAACCTGGTCAGTTTTCACCAGATCTGGTAGCATAGGAGCTAAATGATTGGCCAGCAATTTAGCATATATCTTCAAGTCTAATGAAATCGGTGTAAAGTTTTGAGCTACATCAGGAGCTTTCCCCGGTTTAGGCAGACTGGTTTTGTTTTGGGAATGATCCGGTGAATATTGCTTTTTGAAATACAGTATGCAAGTGGGGGTTTAGAATAGAATTAAACATTCTATAGTAGTCATTTGATAACCCATCTGGGCCAGGGTATTTACCCAAAGGCAAAGAAGCTATGACTTTAGATATTTCCAAAATTGTGAAGGGGATTCTGGATTTTGTGTGCTGTACTTTTGAGATGAGAGGCCAAAGGTTTGGTTGCTTTATAATTTTGTGAGTAATATTTTGCTATTCGTCTCGCTAGGTTTTTCTGGTATTTATGTAGAGGACAGCTACGAAGTTGTTGTCTAAGATTGAGTTGCTCTATTTGTTGCAAGGATTGATGGGCTTTGTTAATCCATTCTAATCTCTTAATTTCAGCTAGTATAGAGGAAAGCTGTTCATTTCTCTCTTTTTTTTATTTTTTTGGTCTCTGTCCTAATTTTATAACTGTACCCCTAATAAAGGCTTTGTGCACGTTCCAGAGTATATTGGGGTCCGAAACAGAGTTAACATTAAAACGAAAATATTCCTTTAGATCTTCTTCAAACAATTGTTTATATTTCGAGTGTGACATAAGATGGGTATTATTCCTCCATAGATATGATTAACCATTATTATAGCGTTCCTCTAATGTCAACGTGATAGCTGCGTGATCAGTCCAAGTTATAGTTTCGATAGTTGAAAATTGGAGACAGCATTAAACTTTCCCTATTTAATGAGTGTGTCTTATGGTCCAGTGCGTTCTATAGTCTGAAAAATATGGTACCTTACAGAGCACACTTAATTATGTATTTAATGCATAGTAAATGAATTTGAAGCCTAGAAGTCCACATAGTCCATCTAGTCTAACCTTATATTGTTTGCTTTTTATCTTAGATATATGTTTATCCGAGGTATGTTTCAATTTACTTACCGTATTTTTAGGACTATAAAATGCAGGTTTTAGCAAGAATAAATCTTTCTAAAATGTCCCTGCGTCTTTTATAGTTGCCAGTCAAGGGACCCGGCTGTGCTGGGCCCCCTGACCGCTTCCTTACTTAACCCCTTCCTTACTTAACCCCTTCCCAACCCATAACTTGCCAGCACTTCAACGAGCGGGGAGTGGATGAGGTTTGGAGTGGAGCGGGCTCACGCCCTGAGCCCGCTCCATACACTGCAGGTGTCAGCTATTTTTTACATCTAACATGCTGCTCTAATGGACAGGAACAGCAATCGCGCTGTTCCTGGCCGTTTACCTAGTTAAATGCCGCGGTCAATAGTAACAAGATAAGGAGATCCTTTCGTTACAAAACATCAGTGTAAATAAAAAGGACCGATTAATGTCAAATCACATCTCTGATAATAAAAGTGAAAAACTGACAGGCAAGTTAAAGTGTATGTTCACAAATGCCAGAAGTCTAGCAAGCAAAATGGGGGAGCTGGAGGCCTTGATACTGGAAGAAAATATAGATATAGTTGGTGTTGCTGAAACATGGCTGGACTCTTCACATGACTGGGCTGTAAATCTACAGGGTTTTACACTTTTTCGTAAAGACAGGACAAATAGGAAAGGTGGTGGTGTATGTCTGTATGTGAGAAGTGATATGAAGGCGAGTGTGAAAGAGACAATAGTGGGTGAAGACTGTGAGGAGGTTGAAACCTTGTGGGTGGAACTAGAAAGGGAGGTAAACACTGAAAAAATTACTTTTGGTGTAATCTATAGACCCCCCAATATAACTGAGGAGATGGAAGGTCAGATATATAAACAGATGGAGCGGGCTGCACAGGCGGGTACTGTAGTGATAATGGGAGATTTTAATTTCCGGGATATTAATTGGTGTCATGGTTCGGCTTCAACTGCAAAGGGGAGACATTTCCTCAACCTGTTGCAGGAAAATTTTATGGGCCAGTTTGTGGAAGACCCGACTAGAGGTGAAGCTCTGTTGGATCTGGTCATTTCTAATAATGCAGATCTTGTTGGGAATGTCAATGTTCGTGAAAACCTCGGTAACAGTGATCATAATATAGTTACATTTTACCTATACTGTAAAAAACAAACGCAGGCTGGGAGGGCAAAAACATTTAATTTTAAGAAAGCCAATTTCCCCAGGATGAGGGCTGCAATTCAGGATATGGACTGGGAAGAACTAATGTTAAATAATGGGACAAATGATAAATGGGAGATTTTCAAATCTACTTTGAGTTATTATAGTGCAAAATTTATTCCTACAGGTAATAAGTATAAACGACTCAAATTAAACCCCACATGGCTTACACCTTCTGTGAAAGGGGCAATACATGACAAAAAAAGGGCATTTAAAAAATACAAATCTGAGGGTACAGCTGTAGCCTTTGTAAAATATAAAGAGCTTAATAAAATCTGTAAAAATGTAATAAAATTAGCAAAAATACAAAATGAAAGGCAGGTGGCCAAGGATAGTAAAACAAATCCTAAAAAATTCTTCAAGCATATAAATGCAAAAAAGCCAAGGTCTGAACATGTAGGACCCCTAGATAATGGTAATGGGGAGTTGATCACAGGGGATCAAGAGAAGGCAGAGTTACTAAATGGGTTCTTTAGCTCTGTATATACAACAGAAGAAAGAGCAGCTGATGTAGCCGGTGCCAGTGCTGTTAATATATCAGTTGATATACTGAATTGGATGAATGTAGAGATGGTCCAAGCTAAATTAAATAAAATAAATGTGCACAAGGCTCCGGGACCAGATGGGTTACACCCTAGAATTCTTAAAGAGCTTAGTTCAGTTATTTCTGTCCCCCTTTTCATAATATTCAGAGAATCTCTAGTGACAGGTATAGTGCCAAGGGACTGGCGCAGGGCAAATGTGGTGCCTATTTTCAAAAAGGGCTCTAGGTCTTCCCCGGGTAATTATAGACCAGTAAGCTTAACATCCATCGTGGGGAAAATGTTTGAGGGGCTATTGAGGGACTATATACAGGATTATGTGACAATAAATAGCATTATAAGTGACAGCCAGCACGGTTTTACTAAGGACAGAAGTTGTCAAACTAACCTAATCTGTTTTTATGAAGAGGTGAGCAGAAGTCTAGACAGAGGGGCCGCTGTGGATTTAGTGTTTTTGGACTTTGCAAAGGCATTTGACACTGTCCCCCATAGACGCCTAATGGGTAAATTAAGGACTATAGGTTTAGAAAATATAGTTTGTAATTGGATTGAGAATTGGCTCAAGGACCGTATCCAGAGGGTTGTGGTCAATGATTCCTTCTCTGAATGGTCCCCGGTTATAAGTGGTGTACCCCAGGGTTCAGTTCTGGGACCACTATTATTCAACTTATTTATTAATGATATAGAGGAAGGGATTAATAGCACTATTTCTATTTTTGCAGAGGACACCAAGCTATGTAATATAGTTCAGACTATGGAAGATGTTTATGAATTACAGGCAGATTTAAACAAACTAAGTGTTTGGGCGTCCACTTGGCAAATGAAGTTTAATGTAGATAAATGTAAAGTTATGCATCTTGGTACCAACAACCTGCATGCATCATATGTCCTAGGGGGCGCTACACTGGCGGATTCACTTGTTGAGAAGGATCTGGGTGTTCTTGTAAATCATAAACTCAATAACAGCATGCAGTGTCAATCAGCTGCTTCAAAGGCCAGCAGGATATTGTCGTGTATTAAAAGAGGCATGGACTCGCGGGACAGGGATGTAATAATGCCACTTTACAAAGCATTAGTGAGGCCTCATCTAGAATATGCAGTTCAGTTCTGGGCTCCAGTTCATAGAAAGGATGCCCTGGAGTTGGAAAAAATACAAAGAAGAGCAACGAAGCTAATAAGGGGCATGGAGAATTTAAGTTATGAGGAAAGATTGAAAGAATTAAACCTATTTAGCCTTGAAAAAAGACGACTAAGGGGGGACATGATTAACTTATATAAATATATTAATGGCACATACAAAAAATATGGTGAAATCCTGTTCCTTGTAAAACCCCCTCAAAAAACAAGGGGGCACTCCCTCCGTCTGGAGAAAAAAAGGTTCAAGCTGCAGAGGCGACAAGGCTTCTTTACAGTGAGAACTGTGAATTTATGGAATAGCCTACCGCAGGAGCTGGTCACAGCAGGGACAGTAGATGGCTTTAAAAAAGGGTTAGATAATTTCCTAGAACAAAAAAATATTAGCTCCTATGTGTAGAAATTTTTCCTTCCCTTTTCCCTTCCCTTGGTTGAACTTGATGGACATGTGTCTTTTTTCAGCCGTACTAACTATGTAACTATGTAACTATGTAACTATGTAACCGCGGTATTTATAGGGGTTTTCCCAGGAAGGACGTTTATGGCATATCCACAGGATATCTCATAAATGTCAGATAGATGCGGGTCCCACCTCTGGGACCCACACCTAACTCTACAACGGGGACCCCTAAACCCCATTCTATAATACTCGGCTCCGGTCTCCCGGCCACTTCCTAGTTAGGTGGTTGGGAGTTACGGAAACAGCCGAGTGCTCGCTGAGCTACACTGTTTCCTTAACGCCCATAGAAATGAATAGCCGTTACGTAAACCGCGTAGCACTGTGCGCTGCGCTGTTTCCGTAACTCGGTAGCTACAAAAACAGCGTACATGGTCGAGTTATGGAAATAGCTGAGCTCGCATTCTACGCTGCTTCTGTAACTGCCATTCACTAGTATGGGAGTTATGGAAACAGCATAGCTCAGCAAGTTACGCTGTTTCTGTAACTCATCCATGTATTGCAGTGAATTGTACCAGTGATCGAACAATCTCTGGTTCAATTCCCCTAGGGGAACTAATAAAATGTGTAATAAAAAAAAAGTTAGATACATTTTCAGGAATGTAAAAAAAAAAAAATATTAAAAGCACAATGTAAAAAAAAAAAATTTGTATCACTGTGTCCGTAAAAGTCAGAGCTATTACAATATAGCATTATTTGACTCGCACGGTGAACGGCGTAAAAAAAAAAGATTTAAAACCCCAGAATCGGTTTTTTGGTCACCTTATCGCTAATTTTTTATTTTTATAAAAAAAGAATTGTACGTACAAAAATATGGTGCCAATAAAAACTACAGCTCGTCCCACAAAAAATAAACCCTCATGCCACTCAATCGATGAAAAAATATAAACGTTATGGCTCTCAGAATGTGGTGAAATTTTTAACAATTAGTTATTTCTTTGTAAAAGTAGTAAACTATGATTTTATTTTTTTTCTTGTGCCTAAAACCTGGATGCGTCTTATAGTCTGAAAAATTCGGTACTTTTGATTTTCCAACCACATCTGCTGGAAGTTTACTTCAAGCAACTACTCCTTATTTTCTAAAATTGCTTCTGATATTTTTCACAACTAATTTCAGATTGTGCTCCCCTTGTTTCATGTGTTGAGTTTCTTATTAAAAACACATCCCTCCAGAAGCTTATTAAATCCTTTAATATATTTAAAGGTTTTGATCACGTCCCTGCTTTCCCTTCTTTGCTCAAGGCTATACATCGTAAGTCTTTCTGTTAAGTTTTATGCTTAAGAGCTTTCACAAGCATTCTATTTTATCAATGTTTTTTGAAGGTGAGGTCTCCAGAACTTGCAGGGCTTAATAGGAGCAGAAGGATGGCAGAACCTGGGGGGCTTCATTAGGCCCCCATGCTGCCATGTTGGGCTGGGCGATTATGACTTTAATCCAAATCAACGTCAAGTGAAGGAGATCCCTCTGCTTCTCCGGTCTGTGCAGCTCGTTGCAGACGGGCGCGATGACATCACTGCCTCGCGTGTGGCAATACGTAGTGAATGATAGAGCAGGGACCTTACGGCCCACTGCTCTACCATTTGATTCAACTTCCTAAAGATGAAAATACAGTTTAAACCAGGAAAAATAGTTTGAAAAATCGAAATGCCCAAGGTGACGTCTATTAATTGTGCTGAATTTTTTATTTTTTTATTTAATTTCCCGGTTCTACTGCCATGTCAACCATCGGCCCCCAGAGAGTCTGCTCCATAGTCCCCCTCGCCGGCTATGACGTATCCCTACGTCAAATGTCGGCAAGGGGTTAACAATTCTGGAGTGGCTGCCATCTGGACCCATATTGGAATTTAAACGTGTACGTTCACCTGAAACATCAGCCTCCAAAATCACTGGACCTTAACCCTTGCAACTAGAGGTAATGCCATGCCTTGCATTTTCCATCCCAACAACCACATTTTTTAAAACGCAGATACACTTTATCTAATATACACTTCAACTGGTTGGGGAGAGAAATCTTCCTCATATAAATTTATTTTCAGTATCCATCTTCTTTACATGTCTTTCCAAAAATATTCGGAACCCCACACCAAGTATAGTACTTTTCTACCTTTATTTGATGGATGCAAACCATCCCACAGCTCCTTATTGGACACCTACTAACATCATGACTAATATACTCAAAATCTTCCGTTTTATACCACTGTCTTAACCACACATTAAATTCTGAGATACAAAGTGCCTTGTTTTTCTGATTCCCGACCTGCAAAACCTCTAAAAAAAAAACAAAAAGAAACTAAATTTGTTATTTTGCCAAGCTACTGGCTTAAATTTTAGAATTCCCTTTGTACTGAAAGTAAATATATTTGGGACAGACCATTGGTGCTGAGATTTAATTAACCATTCTTTGCGGCCTTGACAATGTTTGTGCGTTTCTTACCCCTATTAATGGTGGTACCTGGGAGACCTCTCACCACCTCCTGCACATCCATGCCCTGCAGCGTTTCAACTTCTGGAAAATGTTGCAATCCGTATGTGCACTTTGTGTGGCAATGCCACTTTGTCTCACGCTTTGTTATTGAACTTTTGACTTAGGAAGTAAACTACTTGCCTTCTATCTGATGTTTCTTACCATTATTTTGACTAGCAACTTTGTTTTTCCATATGCCTCAAGACATTGATTAAAATAATTAGCATGTATTTATGTGACTTTGTCTCAGTCATTGCTTCTGATATGGTCAAGACCATGTCTATTACACGCCTACAGTACTTTACAATTATAAGTCATTATAGAAAATAATTTAATCCTTGTAAGTATGTATCAAAACGTATTGCATCTGTAATTAATCACATTGAAAGCGACACTCCGGTGAGTTTATATTTTATTTCTCTATATTATACTCTACCCCTTTCCCACATACCTTATTAGTGCTGCCTTTTCGCATTATTATTTGGTTATGAGAATATGCACTAACAATATTTGGTGCATGCATCCCATGTAAATGCATGGTGACCCCCCCCCCCCCCAGCTCTGTGCTTAGGTTGTAGTGTAAGGTCGGGGGTCACCTTGCTATATATAACTTGCTATATTTTGCCTACAACATGAATTAGGCACAAATATAATCCTTTCTGTATGGGGAGTCCTGCTGCGTTTCACAGCTCTAAACACAGCAGAACACGAAGTAATACAAGCAAGAACTTTCTGATCAAGAAGCCGTGGAGAAACCATATGGCTGCTGGGATAAGAAACCAAAAGTTGAATAGTTCAGAAAATAAGTTTCTTTCACTATAAATAAGAACAATGACTTGTATATGAACATGTAACTACTGACCAGCAGAATTATAGGTGATGGGTGTAGTTTAAGGATAAAGTACTGTACAAGACTAAATCTAGTGCTTGATCTTTAACTGGCAGTAAACGTCTTAACCCGTCAAGTACTATAGCAACCGAGCGCCAATGCGCAGATGAGAATCCACTCAATGTTCCTGTACGAGTAAATATGCAACACTGTTACACAATACTGTGGACAAGTACCTATAGGACTGGCGCTATCCCCCGCAAGTAGCCGTCGGAAACCTTACTAGTGGCCATATGCTGCCACACTATACACCGAAATCAATTGGGTTACTGGTGAAAGTGTTTCTATGTAACCAGACACACCGATAAGGACCTAAACCACAAGATTTCCGATAACGCTCACGCACAAGCTTTGGGTGTGATACTTGGCGTTGCAAGCTTTGTTGACCTCTGGTTGCAGATTTGACAGATCGTCTTGCTTTTGGATTTTATGTTTTTTTAAGGGATTTTCGACAAACCTCAAGATGCATTAGATATTAAATATGAATCCCTTTCTAGTTGTATCTTGATGAATGAACATCGCACTGTTCCTGGAAGCACAGGCTCCTTTGATCATTTTAAGGGAGGATGTATCTGTTCGCACAGTAATTGCCAGTTGTTCTGTGTGATAGCTGATGTTTGCTTTTAATAGCGCTCTCCTGATTCAGAGCATGTCAGGGATAACTTGTTTTTCTCTGGCAAAGGTGGTTATGTTCAATTTGATTTTTAACAATTGTGTTGCCAAATCCGATTGTATTCTAGTGATTTGAACATGTTGGATGGTCAAATGAGGTTAAATATAATTGTTTTCACGTTTATGATACTGTAACTGCACAGGTATGTGGCATTAAAGCGCATATGTTTATATTAATATGTATGGTTTTTCTTAGAATTTTCCATTTGTCACTGGAAAACATGTTGTATATGTTTTCGGTTTCATTAAATTTTTACATTTTATCTACAGCAAAGTGCATATTGAAACAATATTTCAAAGACTGGAAGGTAAATTGCCAGTGAGGTTGTGCTGCTGATTCAGACGTAAAAATTATATTGAGTTAATTAAATAGACAGACTTTTTGTTTAGAATCCATCTGTCCATCAATAAAAATTGGGAGGGTAATAAACAATTGAGACAGGAAAAAAGTAGAGCCAAGATCCAGCGCTGAGTGTAAGTAAAAAGGAACTCCTGTTCGAATTTTATTGATATAACAAGATAAAATGAACTAAATAGGATAGTTCTGTAGTATAGCAGAGTACAGAGATGTGTTGGGTGAAGGATCAGAATGAGCCCTGTTCAATTGTGCCTACGCGTTTCTGACACGTCTTGCATGCCATGAATAAGGACACAAGACGTGTCAAACGCGTAGGCACAATTGAACAAGGCTCATTCTGATGCTTTATTTAGTTCATTTTATCTTGTTATATCAATAAAATTGGAACAGGAGTTCCTTTTTACTTACATTCAGCGTTGGATCTTGGCTCTACTTTTTTCCTGTTGTTCACCGCTGGCCGTGTGGGAATCCGGGCGCTGTCTGTCCCCAGACACAACTAATGGTGAGCTGGAGGATTACCTTCCCCCCTCTTCCCCACTCGTAATTTTTGTGCAAACAATTGAGACATGTAGCATGACATCCTCAACAAACACATTGGGGAGAAAAAAAAATTGGGAATCGCAGCTTTTCCACTGCAAAAATCGAAACAGCTGCTTTGTTGTGGATTTTACCTCCCCCATTGAATTTAGTGGGAAAAACGCAAAACAACAAAAAAGCAGATATTACGCAAATACAATTGACGTGCTGCGGATTAAAAAACGCACTGCAGGTCAATTTCTGAGCATTTTTTCACACTTATCGTTTCCGCAGCGTGTGGATGAGATTTGTTCAAATCTGATCCACTCTGCTGCTACTGTATTATGCTGCGGATTTTCCGCAAAAAAATCATTTGCGGAAAATCTGCAGTATTTAAGCTACGTGTGAACTTTTACCCTTGATGTGCTTTGTCTGTATGATGAGCAAATAAAGCTGGTTGCAGCCAGTTTTAGACCTAATCCACTGTGTTGTAGTGAGAAATTTTACCGTCTTACCCCGGTGAAGGAAGTCATGTAAGCTAACCTGCCCCAAAGCTGTCACAAAAAATAAGAATATAAATATATATATTTATGTAGCCCTAATTTTTGACCCATTTTGAGTAAATTAACATTATGGACTAGGAAAAAGCATTCTCACCATACCCTATACGTCCTTGTCAGTCAAGTGTTTTAAAATACGGTACGCTTCCATTAGCATTATCCTCCTCACCCTTCATTATCGCTTATTCATCCTCTATTCATCCATGTCAGCCGATCCTCCACTATTCATCTTGAGAATAACCACCACGTTGAATAATTTGCAGCAAATACTTGTTGGCAGAACAATTTACATATTCCTTGTATTTTTTTCTCATTCAAGAAGATTTCATTTTTTCTTGGTTCTATTTATTTCTTTCGCTTTATTCAGTAGAGCATCATCCGGCAGAAGATGTGCTATTTATACACTATATTTTGTTTGTGAAATCTGTATGATGTGGAGCTGCAGGATAGCGGCTTTAATCTTCTACTTGCTCATAAGAAAAGAGGTCTTACGGTTTTCATTTGTTCCTCCACCGCTTCTTTTCCAGTGTTCCTACTAATCGTGTTGCTTGGCAGTCACGTCCTATTGGTTCATTCAAGTTATGGTCTCGTTTGTATAGATGTGTTAATAAGGATTTCTGTTACAAAACTGGATTTATTTAATATTTTCATAAATATTATTTTAGTAAAATCTATATCACTGTATTGACAAGATGTGGCCATATTTTCATGAAAATCGTGGCAAAAACCATGATCTACTTTATTTGGGAAATCGATATATCATTTGTAGATTGATCAATATCTGTTGCAATAATTTATGGGGTTAAGTTGGTTTCTTTAGACTTTGGTCCTGTAGAAACTCCTGATATGCTTTAATTAAAGGTAAACTCTACACAGTCTGACGTTGTGCAATCAGTTCTCCGTGGCAGACTGTGTAGAAACACACCCCTTTGACTAAGGAAATGGTAACACCCAGTTGTCACTTAATTCATAAATTTCTAGTAGAAATAAGGGGAATGACAAATTCTAAGAATTTGTTCTGGAATTATTTCACATGGAATACAATAATTTACTAAAATAGATATGTCAGGAGAGCTGACCGTTCCTCTTTAACCCCTTAACGACGAGCGACTGATATATCCGTCACAAGCAGGAGCTAGTTCCTCCATAGAGACGGATATATCCGTTGCTCGTATCTTCTGGGTACTTCTACTGTACCCATGAGATCTGCGGCAGGAGCACGACTGTTACACACAGCCAGGCTCCTGCCGATTCCAGCAGCTTAACTCCTTATATGCCGTTGTCAAAAGCGACCGCGACATCTGATGTGTTTGACAGAGGGAGGGAGCTCCCTCTGTTACCCCATCGGCACACATGCACCGATGGGTTTTCATGGCAGCCAGGGGCCTAGCAAAGACCCCCAGGTCTGCCTTCAGCAACTAGTAGATGATGATCATAGAATTTACAAAACATTCCTGGATGTTTGGTAGACTATAAAAATAAAAGCATACAATTTTGAGGTATGTCTAATTTAAAGGGGTTATCTGGTCTTTAAAAATTATGCGCAGATGGTTTAACTTCTACATGATTAGTCACTTGCTAAAGTGCTGTCTGTAGCGGAAATGCCTCTGTAAGCCAGTTTGTCGTGCAGTCACGTTACCAGGCTCCTGGTGTTTACCTCCTTATCTCCTGCTTGTGCAAGGTTTGGTATTCTGAACACGTGGTTATCTCTCCTTCTCCTCACTCCCTCATTTAAGTAGGAAACCTCACACATCACATGACGATAGTTGACAAATATATTTTCCAGGGACACTTAGGGTGTCTTTGGGGTGTGGCTTATCTGTTCGGTGTGGCTAGTGGGCGTGGCTTTCTTTCCAGAATTTCTGCTCACAAATAAACGAACAAAAATGTCATACAAACTAGTGCAGAAAACTACTATGGTGATCCGTATCTCTCTCTGGTTATCCGGTTGTTTACAGGCAGGTGATGTCTCACTTTATCACTAGGGCTAGGCGATATATGCTGGCCACTACTGGTAGCGTAAAAACCAGCGTCGATAGTTCCACACTCGGTGCCCCTTGTAGATGGTGCTCCACAGTGCCCTCAGTAGATGATGCCACTCACTCCCCCCTTGTAGATAGCGCCACACCCCTCCCTCCCCTCCCTCCCTGTAGATAAAGCCATTGTGGCTTCTCTAGGAGGGGAATCCCCAGCCAGAGCGTTGCCGACGCACTGGTCAGTGATTCCTCTCCTGGAGGAGCTCCTGACATCACTGTCAATATATGGACAGTGACGCTAAGGGCTCCTCCAGTAGCGGAATCACTAGCCGGATCGTCGGCAACGCTCTGGCCAGGGACTCCGGCGCTCCAGCAGGAGCCCCTGGCTTCACTGTCTATATATGGACAGTGACGTTGTCAGGGGATCCCTCTGTGAGTGGAATCCCCGGCCAGAGCGTCGGCAACACTCTGGTGGGGGATTCTACTGCAGTAGGCGCCCCTGACGTCACTGTCCATGTATGGATCGCGACGTCTGGGCTCCCTCGAGCAGGAAGCGGATAGATTCCTGCTCTGCCATAGTGTTCAACTGTATCTGCGTCCGGTCTCTGGAGTTATTGATTCACGGAACTGTCTCAGTAGCACACAGTGCGTAATCACAGCACTACCTTAATGCTTGTAAAAGAGGGGCATGCAGGTAACTGTAAATAGACATTGCATGAGAGAGGTACCATGGGAACAGTCATTTTTGTTTTTATATATATATATATATATATATATATATATATATATATATATATATATATATATAGCAATCCCACCCACAGAAAGCCCTGCCAGCATTAAAACAACCATACTGCACAGAGCTGGGCAAGATAATGAAAATAAAAATACTTCAGACATATGGCGGCATCATCTGTATTTTTCATAATTTCGAATAATCTCTTTAAGGTAGCTTTTAGTATATACTATTGAACTTATTTTGCATGAAGAGATTTATTTATTTAAAATAATTTCCCTAGGAATCCTTGTCATCCATGACGTGTTTCCTGGATAGGCTGATCTTATAAATCTGGAGACTACAGTTTATTATAAAGTAACTTATTTATTAAATTACAAATAATTACATAAAAGACATACATGTGCTTAACGTTTCGCAGAGGGATCTGCTTCGTCAGAAGATGACATGAAGGTACAAGTTCATTTACATATTTTCAACAAAGGCGAGGTTTGGGTGCCAACAAATCCCGATTCATAACATTGCAACAAAGATCATTAAAAAGATTGTTAAAAGCATTTAAAACGGAGAGCTGTCCTATATCAATCATCGTACATAAATCAAATGTAGTGTACAGAATTCTTTAGTTTAATTGTTTGGTTTCCTGTTTCTATGTCTGGGTCTTAGGTTCCCATCTGCGCATGATTCTAAAACACTGCAGAGAATATGGTACATTTTCTTAAATAAGTTGTTTTTTCTTTTAATACATAGTCCTATGTCTATAATAATTCATTTTCCAGGAAAAAAGCGCATTTTGTTGATAGAATATTATAAATATTCTGTGTCAAACGTGTACGCAGGAAACTAAAACTAAAATCTGTATATTTTGTTTATGTGCGATTATTGATATTAGGTAGCTTGCTTTTTTAGTCGTCAATGGATGCTACGTTCTGTTGAATTGGGATTGGTTGGCGCTCTAACGCATCCTTTTCTTAAAGCATATATAAATGCACTTGAAGCTGCATGTCCTAAATCTCCGAGCCCTCTCTGAAATGTTAAGATCATGTATACCATTTATTTATTTTTCATTTTAGAATACTTATCTATAATTAAATGTCAGTAACAACCTGTCCGTAGTTTTGAGCCCTCGAAACTGTTGAGTGCTCTGCATGCAGGGTGGGGAGTGCAGCGTAATGATACCTGTGCTGTCGGACATGCAACTTGCATGACTGAACTCTGCCAGCCCCTCCGATCTGCTCTGAGTGACTGCTCTAGCATCCAATCAGAAGACCGCTAGAGAAGTCACCAAGAGCAGAGGGAGGTATTTGTGATTGCGGTGTCAAGGGCATCAAAACCGGTTTCAGTCATGCAACTTGCAACACCACTACACTCCCCACCATGTATGTAGTGCTGTCGAGATCCACTTCTGACAGGTTGCCATTACATTTCAGGTACTTCACCATTCGCGTGGGTATTGCGTATTATTATTTTTTTTTTTAATGAACAATGACGTCAACTTTTTTAAAATTAATTCTGCTATTTGAGTGCAGTTAAGCTTGGTTTCTCTGAGAACCCCTTCACCCCAATTCATAATAACCGGGTACTCGCACAAAAGCTTTGATTTAGTCTTCTGCTACTGAGATTTATCCATCCCTGCTAAATTATAATGGGGGAAAAAAGTTCAGAAATGTATGCCCTGGTGTTTTAAACTTATTAGCATTTTTTATGAGTTGATCTATGTATTCAGCTTATAAAGTAAAATATAACCTAAATAACCGTTCACATTCATTGTATTTTCTAACATTCTTAAAATTATTGTTTTTCCAAACCCCCTAAGGATATTTTTATTTGTTGCTAAATAGTTTACAGAATAAAGCTGCAGTAGTGCATTATTGTGTATAAATCCGGTGCCATGGGATATATTGTATTTGATTGATGTTGGCCGGCTTTATGTGGGGCATTAACATGCTATACACAATCTTAATTAGCTTCCAGTTAACCTAGAGACCTATGATACAATCAGATTGCAGCAACTTTGGAGTTATTCTCGAATATTAAATATGTAACAAAATAAAAATGAAGATGAATTTAGAGCAACATGATCAAGTGTATAAAGTGAAGGTTATTTTTTTTCATTTTCTGACCAGTCACTAAGACCAGTAAAAAGATGTTTATTGGTAAAGGTCTGTGCGATGTCTCCCCCGAGTTTGTAGTTGGCATCTCCTATTCACTACAATGGGCCTATATTCCGCAGTACCATTGCAGTGAATGGGAGGCTCCAATAAAAAAACTTGAAGATGAAGAGTCAAAAGATGAAGGGGCATTCCTCTTTCTCTGTGTGCTGCTGCTCTGTGTATATACCCTTCTATGATGTTGTCCGGGACAGATCAGCCAGTAACATTCAGGTTATAAAAATAATCATAGTAGTTAAAAGGAACTACCAGCATGTTATACTGCTGGGGTTTAGCGTCCTAAACATGCCCCCTCAAAACTGTTGGTTTTAGCATTTTGTCCAAGAAGAAGTTATAATTCATCATGCGCTGTATGTAAATAACCAGAGAAGAGTCCTGAGATGAGTCCATGCGTTTTGGCCTTGGCTTTATCTGAGCATGTGCAGGATGCCATTGGACTCGTCTCAGGACTCTTATCTGGTAATTTACATACTGTGCTCTCTGTAATACATAACTTATTTTTAGACAAAATGCTGGAACGAACCGTTTTGAGAGGGGCATGTTTAAGACGCTATAACCCAAGAGTATAATGGTATGCCGGTGTTTAGTGCCCTAAAATCTAGTTACCGATTCCCTTTAAGTCTGTATGCTATAGAATGGCCTATCTGGTGTTAAAATGCTCCTTTTAGAAAGAGGACTACAGTGGCAGGATTTACTGTGACATACTTTGTCTTAATCCTTATGAAAATAAAATTGTAACACGTCTAGTATTAACTTTATTAGGATCAGACTTGTGACTCCATAACATCTGTAGAGTAACAAGCTAGTTTTGTATAGTTCATTACTTTAATGCGTTACCTTAATAAGTTATCCCTGACTTCTGGTGACCATATGTGTAGTGTTTCTCCAGAATGCTTGGTTCTTTATCCATCCATCAAATATTAATGGTATGGAATTAAAATAAAACTATGCGGGAGTCAGGAAGCCAATATGCTCAACGCTTTTCTGCTTGTGAAGGGCATTCTTTGACCTTTCAGCTTGTCTGATATACCATAGAGGCACGTCTGAAGTCCTCTTTGGGGATCCGTAAGCTGAATGTTTGCACCGTGCTCATGCAACTAATAGCTCAGAGATCTTTTTGCTTCAGTGTTTTTTATTTTTACCCATTCACTGCCAAGAATGTATGTAATATGTTATGACCTTTAAATGAATGGGAGTATAATGCTCACGCATATGGACTACCCTCAATGACCTAGTTTGAGATGTCTCAATAACTTCTCAGAAAATGTCTGTGTAGAGAGGAATCTCCACTTAATTAATGCTCCTACCTAATTTTCTCCAGCACCCAACCATTATTTGCATTGTGGTTTTTTGAGATTTTTTAAACAAGAAAAATTGGGTAGGTTTTAATCTTTTTCAAATTGGAGAATAAGTGACTCTACTGCTTGTGTTACAAAGAGTCTAGTTTGGCTACAGATCCAAAAGCGTAAATTTTTGTAGCAGAAACGAGTATAAAATAAATATTCTCTGTATCTACATATGAGGATATATTTACATGGAAAGTGTGAAATCTCCAAACTACGTGACCAGTGTACACAGATGATTCAGAGGAAGGCTTTAAATATATAACCGCAATAGAGAGGTGGTTTACTTAATCAGGATCTGTGCCTTCTTTGTAGAGGGAGCTAAAGCAAAGTAGATGTTTAGAAATAATGGAAAGAAATCACCTTCGAGATCGCAGACTGCACAGAAAAAGGTAGCTATTGATTTGAGTTTTACGTTTACTAGGCCATCGCTGTGTAGGCTGCTGTGTGGGCTATTAATAGGTGTTTTAATATGGTGTATAGACATATGTACATTGATTTAGTGAGGATACGGCTTTGGAAGATACTCATTTCTCTCAATATTAAGAACTAGTTTTATTGAATTAAACTAAAAAGAGCACTATGGTTGTGTTGGTCAGCTGTAACTTACGGAACACACACTATATCACACCTCTACATTTCTACTACTGTCAAACAGTATAGGAATAATTATGGTATTATGGCACCAGTTTCTGGTCTTCTATTGTATTTTCATGACCTCCACCTTAGCGCTCATCTTGATTCTAACAATGCGTCATTAAAACGAATTAACGGAATTTCTTAAGCAATACCTTAAATCGTTAAACACTACTAATTTATATCTGTTTTAGGGAAAACAATCACAGCAGTTGACACCGAGCTTCCCCAGTGGCAAATCAGCCGACACATACAGCAAAATGGGAGTTGAGTGTATATCACCGCGTAAGTAAGCCCCCTAAAGACTTCAATGGAGAGGTGGCTGTGATTCTGCGCATCCCTCTCTTGAAGTCTATGGGCATGACAAACCGAGCCGAGCAAGTCTTTAAAAAAATTAATAATAAATAATGCATGTTTTGCTCTTAATGTTTCATTAGATTTAAAAGGGTTGTCATTTTTGTAGTAATTAATGTAACTCTATTGAAAAAAGAAAACTAGTCGTGACTGAATGTGGGCGCTACGTGGCACAATTTGCCTCTTTGTAGGCATAGTAGTACTCTATGTATGCCGTAGATTCTATGACGCGGTTAAAGTGCGGCACACTTAGCTTTGTAATATGCTCTACGTATCTAATAAATGTATGGCACTAAGTGGACACAATATGTGCACACATGTAGCACCGACTTATTGACTGCATACAGTTCGCAGACTGTATTCAGTAAGTTGATGCTTCATGTGTGCACCAATGATCTTGGCACTGTATGGATTTAGCCAGGGACTACACCAGTGGTTACTGCAGTACCTTGCCCTTCTCTTTTTCTCACAGTAGTTAAAGCAGGTCCCCAATTACTGATTCCCCAACAGTGGTCACTGCTGTACGTTAAAACCAAGTACACAGAGGGAACCCATACACACACATACACAAACACCACACACGTACCTTTATATGGATTTAGGCATATGCATAGTTGCCAACATTTGTATCTTTTTTTTTTTCCTGATGGACACTCTTGCTTTGACAGGGTGTGGTTTGTTAGGGGTTGGGGGTTTGTTTGGCATGGTTTGCCAGAATATAAATCTTTTGCCGAATATTCCTTGTATATTGTCCTCCCTATAGGGACAGTATAGAGGGAGGTGATTGTCTACAGCAGTGATCTGAGACGCCATTTGCCGTTTATCCAGACTAGAACCCAAAATTCAGACCGAATACTAAACCCCATAATTTAGACCTCAGTCCCCAATATCCAGACGATTTACCTATTAGGTGATTTACCTATTGACTTAAACTAATAGGTAATGCCCTATTTAAAAAAACAAAAAAAGCCCCTGCGGTTGTGGGACTGTGCCAAGGACAAATATTAGCCAGTATTGCCCTTGAAAAAATAAGAACCTTCAGGCTAATATTTTTTTTTAATTCACTAAACAAAATCTCTTGCCCTAAGCATCTCCCTGTCACCCTCATTACAAAGTCATTTAGAGAAACCTTTTTCTTTCACCTGGACTCCGGGCTCCTAAGCATCAATATCACGCCACATCCACTACAACTTTATGTCCTTAACTATAAGTCCTTACTCACCTCTATAAATCCTGTACTGAAATCTTGGTCACCCTCCTTCCTGTCTTGAATTGGCCAGGAAAATACACTATATGGACAAAAGAATTGGGACACGCCTCTTAATCATTGAATTCAGGTGTTTCATTCACTCCCATTGCTACAGGTGTATAAAACCAAGCACCTAGCCATGCAGATATTCCATGATCAACTGTGAATGGTGTTATTGTAAAGTGGAAGCTTTTCGGAACCCCAGCACCTCAGCCGCAAAGTGGCAGACCACGTAAAGTTACAGAGCAGTGTCTCAAAGTGCTGGGGTGCATAATGTATAAAAGTCACCAATGCTCTGCTGACTCAATAACTGCAAAGTTCCAAACCACCTCTGGCATTAATATCCGCACAAAAACTATGAGATTCATGACATGGGTTTCCATGGCCGAGCAGCTGCATGCAAGCCTTACATCGCCAAGTACAATGACAAGTGTCGGATAGAGTGATATGCAGCACGCCACTACTTCACTCTGGAGCAGTGAAAATGTAATCTGTAGAGTGACAAATCAATCTTCTGATGGACGAGTCTGGGTTTACAGAATGCCAGAAAAACGTTATCCTGCCTGACTGCATTGTGCCAACTGTAAAGTGGAGGAGGGATAATGTTATGAGTTTGTTTCTCAGGGGTTGACCTAGGCACCGTAGTTCCAGTGAAGGGAAATCTTAATGCTTCAGCATACCATGACATTTAGAACAATTGTATTCTTCCAACTTCATGGAAACCGTTTGGGGATGGCTCTTTTCTGTTCCAGCTTGACTATGCAACTGTGCACAATGCAAGATCCGTAAAGGTATGGTTGGGTGAGTTTGATGTGGAAGAAATTGATTGGCCCACAAGGAGCTCTGACCTCAACCCCATCGAACTACCTTGGAATGAACTGGAGCGGAGGTTGCGAGCCAGGCCCTCTTGTGCAAAATAAGTGTCTAACCTCACAAATGCTCTTCTGGATGAATGGGCAAAAGTTACCACAGACACTCTCCAAAATCTTGTAGAAAGACTTCCCAAAAGAGTGAAAGCTGTTTTAGCTGCAAAGGGGAACCAGCTCCTTATTAATATCTATGTATTTAGAATGGGATACTATAAAAGCTCCTGTAGGTATAATGTGTAGGTGTCCCAGTACTTTTGGCCATGTAGTGTATATCAAACTCGGTTAGCGTTACTAAAGTAATCTACCTACTATAAGCTCTTCAAATACATAGAACATTTCATTCATCGGCTTAGGAAGATTTGTACAGATGACATATCTGGCCACAGCAAACCTCAAATTACGTACAAAATTCAACCCACCCTCCCCCCCGGACAAAAGTGGCATTAGATTCCCGATAAATAAATATAATTGAGCAGTACATCTAATCAGAACTGTTCAGTGAATCAGATGGCCATTACACAACCTGTGTATTAACATTGATGAAGCTTTAACACAAGTCCCTTGACAACTGATACACTCCAATTCCATATCAAAATATCTCGTTGTCACCACATGGTCTTCTGACACAGCTCACTCTTGGGATATGGAGGGGGAACCTTCATACGCACCGCATGCTCTCTTTTACCATCCCCCACTATTGCAGATCTGTGACTGTATTCTACATACAGAACCAGTCTACCAAATGCTGCCGATCGCAATTAGACCAATCACCTTATCGCCCATAGTTATACTAGACCTGATGCCTACACACTCAACCATGAAACGCATACTTTCCTTCTCAACATTGACTCCTTTACATCAACATCTACATTTAATTCACCATCACAATGATCTACCCTAATTTGGGAACCTTTGCGTACCAAAATGTTTACCTAGAGGGCTGCTCTCTTGGCTCAGCAAAAAGATCAGTTCCCTGAACTTCCCTTCAATCCCTTACTGTGTCAGGAGGATGAGCAGGTGTAGTCAATGCCTCGTTCCCATTCCCTAAGTGTCATGTTGCCGAAGTTCACCTCCCATTGCATTAGACGCCCAAGAAAATGCTTATAAGGTTATTTTCAGATTGTACCTATCTCCAGCCAAACTTAAACAAATATAACACGCTGCCATACCTCCCAATTTTCAATGACTGTAAAAAGTCAGAAGTCATATGGAGCTTTCAACGAGCAGCATCAATTTATTTTTAACTTTAACCCACACCGCTAACCCCGCCCAATCCTTGTCCATACATACCCAGTTTCCTTTGTGCCCCACCCCCCCCAGTAACCGTGCCCTCTTGTGGATAACAAACCTTAATAGTACTCCTTTTAGCCACACACGCTTTCTTATTGCTCTCTTTTTATGGCACACAATAATAGTGTCCCCACACAGTGATACCGCCTTAGTGTCCCCTCACAGTAATGATGTGCCCTTAGTGCCCCCCACACAGTGTCATACCCAAGTAGTGGCCCCTGCACAGTCATCCCCCTGTAGTGCCCCTACATAGTATCATGCTTACAAACTTACCCTACACAGTATCAACTGTAACTTTATACTGAGGTTGCAGATACAGTGGAAACCTGGAACATGCTGCAGGCCTCCCATCACAGTGGTACATTGCCCAGAATCCAGGACTTTCCCGCTAGATCCGGGACAGTTGGGAGGCATGTTCAATGCAAGTGACACTTGTGGGAGTTGGTGGCATATATACTTATAGGTTGGGAATATGATGTGATTTGCACATTTTGGCAAGTTTTCGATTCTATTAACATCTGTGGCATGCAACTATCTGAATGACCTGAAGTAGTCCTTCTATCAATCTAATCCTCCAAAACAAGTCCACTCTTTGGGAAGTCTTTTGCTAGCAGCGGCACACCTTAATACCTCTACAAGACAAATACTCTCCTTCAATCACAGAATCAATAAGGTAGGACAGATCTACGGACTAGAGGATCTGTCTCACTGGGAATTTTAGATCTCACGCGTTTGGCATCCTTGGCTAACTAATAAACACCACCTCCGACAAATCCAACCTCGTAGGGAATTATCCAAAACCACAGAACATATAGGAGCCAAGTTGATCCTACATAAGCAAGTTTTATTTTTACTGTCTCAATTGACTACGCAGTAGTCCTGATTCCACATGATCACTAGTATTGAAAAAAGATGACTGTGGTTATTACACAAGACCCTTCCCTGCTTCTACCCACTCCTCATTCTCTTAGTTATTTACTTAAAGGGGTTTTCCCACAACGGACATTTAACATATCCACAGGATATGTCATAAATGTCAGATGCGGGTCCCACCTCTGTAAACCGCACCTATCTCTAGAACGGGGCCCCTAAACCCTAGGCTACCTCTTTGTATTCCTGCTGATTTCCGACCATGAGGGAGAAAACAGCATAGCTCACTGCGCTGTACTCTTTCCGTAAGCCCCATAGAACTAAATTATATTTGCAGACATAGCGTAGCTCGCATGCTACACTCCTTCCGTAATTGCCACTTACTAATATGGGAGTTACGGAAACAGCGTAGCTCCGCGAGTTACGCTCTTTCTGTAACTCCCGACCATGTAACCAAGAACTGTCCAGCAGTCGGCATGGAAAAAAGCTAGAACAGGGTTTAGGTGGCCCCGTCTAGAGAGAGGTGCGGACCCGCATGTCATAAATGTCCCTCGTGGGAAAACCCCTTTAACTGTTGTTTATTATGATGACCCTCAACTGTTTCTTAGGTATTATAGCATTATGCATTTAGACAACTGACATTATGTAAGGCTACTACTTTCTATGTTGCACTCCGTGCAGTGTTCCTGTTGCTCAAATATGCACATTTTATGGGCTATTACCTGTAATACACCATTCTATGTTGCTTTAATAAAAAAAACAAAAAACCTAATACAAATAAATATTAAATAGGCATAGTCCCAGCAAAGCAACTATGGGCATATGTAATAATGGTAGTCAGAGAGTATTAGTACTATCTTGAAAAATAGCCCAATCTTTTATCAGGTTAATGGGCTGCAAAACATTGATGAATTGCTACCTTTATCTTCTCATGCCTCACATACCAAATGAGTTTGGTACTGCAATTGATTGTGTCTCTAGTGTGTGTTTTATTTTTTTTAAACAGACAGTGACATGATTTTTTCAGGGTTTAGATTTACTTGTTGGTCATAAAACAATATCCGTTTTCTGCTGTAAAAATTTTTGTGTAAATTCCTTCTATGCCATTCTTGATCTGGAGGTTTCTTAATGTTTGTAAATTATTATTTTCAACATTAAGGTTGCTGTTTAATTTAGGCTTGATCAGTTTAGCTTTAGAAATGCTTCATTGCCTAATTAATTGTTTTGCTTTATTATATATTTGTTATTGATCTTATGCATGTATAATATGTATTCAGTATGTGTATATAATCAAGTCTTTCAGCTACGTCAGTAATAATCAACCTAAGAAAATAATGTGTTACTTCTAAGTGATACTAAATGGTTGTGCACACTGCCGAATTACAGCTTTATTTTATAGTCGCAATACTGCTTCTATTGTAGTGCTTGGGGTTTTTACTGTACCTCCATCTGCCTTTGATGGCATGTGTGGCATGATCGATTGGATGCCATATGTACAGAGGTATGCTCCTCTAGAAACATTGCTTTTAGGGGAGAATATAGTCATACATACGGCACTCGATGGAGCCTGTACATCCGCACACAACGCCATACTTTCTCCATGCTTCTATACAGGGTCCGTTTACAGGGCTCTGTTGTATGCATGAGGCCTAACTTAACTTGAAGAACCTATTCGGCTTCGTTCACATCTGCGTCGGGACTTCGTTCATGGGTTCCGTTGGACCTTTCGGTCAGGGGAACCCATGAATGGAATTCACAGGTTTCAATGCTGACGGATCCGGTGCAAATGGTTTGCATTTTGTCACCATTATGTAAGGGTTCCGTTGTTTTGACGGAATCAATACAATAGTCGACTGCGCTATTGATTCCATGAAAATAATCGAATCCTTACACAACGGTGACAAACGGAAACCATTTGCACCGGATCCGTCACAATTGAAATCCATGGGGATGCAAACGGAAACCTATGGTTTCAGTTTGGAATCCGTTCATGGGTTCCCCTGACGGAAAGGTCCGACAGAACCTATGAACGGAGACCCGACGCAGATGTGAATGAAGCCTTATTTCTACTCCTACAAAGAAAAAGTGTTGGGCTCTGCTATGATAATATATACCACCTACACAAATAAGGAGCTCAATGGAAAAAAACATCAATTTCTAATCAAATTCATATTTTATTAGACACCTACTTGAAAAGAAAAGTCAGTTTAAAACCTGTCCATGATGGATCAACTCAAACACAAAAGTGGTGTCTGGTCCATATCGTATAAGAACCGTAAATGTCATATTGGTGTTCCGTGCAGCAATTCACCTAGAGGACTTTTCAAGATGTGTAAATAAATAAGTGAATTGGCCATGACTGCTCTCCTATTGACCATTGGCGCGTTTATGGAAGGCCATATCTGTTTTACATGCCAGTTCGATTTTGTATATACAGGAATGTAGTCTTGGGAAAAATGGACACTGCTTGCAGCTGGGATGTGACTTTGTTCATTCAGAGTTTGACATTCAGCTCTAGGAGGTGCTCACTATTGCACAAGGAGATCACAGCTTTGGTTTGCATACATTTAACAAACCATTTAGACAGGTGCTCTGCTCCACATTGTCTTATTGGAATCAATATACAGGGCAGCAGAGAATTTCAATTCCCCCACCATTGTACTGTGATTCTATTAACAGAATACAAAAGGGGATGAGGGTCAGACTACTTCTTAAAATGAAGGCACGGCTTGTGAAGTGAGTGATCCTCATAATCAATAGGTAATATTCACTAATATATTTGTGGCCATCATATCTTGGCTTCTACTTTGGGGGTACGAATGTCCAGACTTTTTTTTTTTTTACGAGCTTTTTGGAGCGAAAACCGCTCCGCAAAACATCAAAAACCGTCCGAAAATGCCTCCCATTGATGTCAATGGGAGGCGGGGGCAGTTTTCTCCCACGAGCGGTAAAACCGCCTCGTGGGAGAAAGAAGGGACATGCCCTATCTTCGCGCGTTTACGCCTCTGACCTCCCATTGACATCAATGGGAGGCAGAGAGAGCGTATTTCGAGGAGTTTTTTGTCTGTAGCACTCAATGGGCGCGAGCAAAAAATGCAACGGAAAAACGCAGCGTTTATCCCAAACGGAATTTTGAGGCAGAATTTTCCTCCTGCAAAAAACTCAGTGCGAACATGGCCTTAAAACCAAGCTGTTGAATATACGTAAATAAAGATCTATGGTAAAAATGTTTTATTTTATTCTATAAATGTTGAATTTAAATAGAATAGAAGAACTTTAGCATTGAAGAAAGACCATTTATTTCTGTCCGTGTGTCTCCTAGCATGATCTCTTCCTTTCCCGATCACTGGAGTTAAAATAAACAATTTTATGCTGCCATTAAAGTCTTTGTTTCTCTTCATCATACTCGTAACTAGTGTGAGATCTGTCATGGATAATTGAGGTGACAATATCCTGTAGTCTCGGCAACAACATTGAAATCTCTTCTCTGTTAAGCTCTCGATTTATTATAGAGAACATTCAGCAACTGTGGAGCCACGAAGGATGTGGAGGAAATTGGGGGCTAATTTATGAAACATATTTTGTGTAATGAAAGTGCAAACATGTTGAGAAATTCTTGAGAAAGTGAGGCTTGTACCAATGTGTTATGAAAGCCGCTTATGTAAGCTTCCTTCTAACAATAGTGTTGTAAAGCTGAGTAATTGTTGAAAATAATGTGACATTCTTCATTTCATAGCTAAGGAACCTAAAGTTTATGGGTTTAGCATAGTTTCTTGGGTACAAGCAAAACCACACACGACTGTAGTGTTAATCATTTTTTTCCCTTGCCGATTATAAGGGAATCTGAAGTACTAAAATATTTTCTGATGGGACCGATCATGCCCAATCTATAAAACAGTGGAACACCGGTGCCATGTGTTTTTAGAAGTGTCCATAACACCCAATCATTTTCCAGATTTCCTTTTTGAAGGGAAATGAAAAATCGGAACTGAAATCTATTAATTCCAACTTTCTTTTTTCTAGTTTTAATAAAGATTTCCACTATAAGGGCATTATCTTGTGTGGGGGCAGCTATAGGAGCATTATCCTGTGAGAGGGGCAGCTATAGGGGCATTATCCTGTGGGGTCATTCTACGGTGTGGGGGCAGCTATGAGGGCATTCAACTGTGGAAGGCCGTTTTAGGGGCATTATACTTTTTAAGGGAGGCACTACATGGGCATTATACTGTGTGGGGGCAGCTATGGGGCATTATGCTGTGTGGGGCAGCTATGGGGGCATTATACTGTGTAGGGAGGTACTATAGGGGCATTATACTGTGTAGGGAGGCACTATCCTTTGTGGGGGCAGCTATAAGGGCATTATACTGTGTGTGGGCAACTAAGGGGTCATTATACTGTGTGGGGGGCACACTTAAATGTGTTTTGTCCCCTGTGCTTAATCCGTAGCTATGCCTCTGATGGTCGGGTTACATGACCCACCATAAGCGGCCATGGTCGGGCCTTGGCGTCGCACTGCAACAGGATACGTTGAGCCTGTCCCAATCCCCGCCCAGACAGTTGTTGTTTTAGATGTTGCAGGGACTTATTTTTCTAAAGGAGCGAAGTACCGGCATCTAACTAAGAATGATGTTGGCATACATCAGATGAAATGGGGCTAAGTACAGTAGTGGGGGGTCTCAAACAAAACTTACGCCAAAAGTGGGTCCCGGCATCAAAAAGTTTGGCAATTACTGCTCATATTTTTCTTCCGTAATTTCAGTGTGGATTATGCACCAAGGTTTATAGTACAATACCTGTGTATGTTTTTGTTTAAATCTGTGTGGGTTTTGGGTCTTGCTGAATATTTTCAGGCTAGCAGTGTGCCGATTATGTTGCAGATTTTCACAGAAGATTTCACCTTCTACAATGCATTTGCATTTTGCAATGGATTCGTGGCAAAATCTGCAGAATTATTTTTTGCCTCCGTGACACAGTAGGAGACATTTTTCCAAACCTTTTCAACGGAAAGTGGAGCATCTACTCATGGCAACCAATGAATCATGCAACCTGCTCCATTTTTCCTTATATCCAGTTTTCATATCTCTCTCCCCTATGAAGCTATGTATAACATTTGTTTTATAGAAAAAGTGGAGAAGTTGCAAAAAGTAACCTGTAATATTCAAGCTTTTATTTTTTTTAGTGTAGGTTAGGATATGTCCAGTTCAGTTTATATCTGCGCTAGCTTGGTCAGGCCCATAGTTTTTTGACAAAACAAGCTGCTCTAGACTGTTGCATGCAGTACGGAAATTGTATCCGACCCATTTTGTATTCTAGCTGTCGCCATTCCACAACCCGCGACTGAGGTTGCGAGCGCCGTATGCTACTACTCGCAGACGCTATCCGTATCTGAGGGAGGTCTAGTGTAAGACCGAAACGGAATTTTGGATTACTACCAATTGTATGATTTAATAAAATACTTACTTTGAGAATCATATTGGAGTGCAAAGTTCCTATTATTACTACCTTTCTGGTATGTTAGTCCCTAGAGCAAGTTAATCCCATAAATAAGCACGCCCACAAATCGTTTTTCGTGCCCCCCTTTGTAAATACGATTGCTTACCTGATGCTGCAGTTAAGAATACTTAGTGAGTCGACCACGTGACCCCCGCTCTGACTAACTTGATTCTTACAGCGTCTGCTGCGTGGACAGGAATTCAGTCGCTTTCCTATGAGGTTTACAACGAGGCTGTCGTAGGAATGGATAGAGACGGACTTCCTGTCCACACAGCAGACCCTGTAGGATTCATCTAGTCAAAGCACAGGTCAAGTGGTCAGACGGGAGGACCGAACAGAGGCTGAAAACAGAATATGACGCACTCGATAAGTGTTTTAACCACAGTATCAAGTAAGCAATCACATTTACAAACTCAAGGAGGGAAAACTATTTGCGGGAGTGCTTCTTTAAGGTCCAAGCCATTTGTAGTTCTCAGGATCACATTTTTTTAGGGGGTTTTGTTATGTTTACCATACACCAATAATAACACGTTGGCTTCTAGGCACATCGTGCACCGCAATTTCACTGCAATTTATAGTAAAATTATTGTGGATAGAAGTTTCGAAACCCGATGCAAACGTATTGAAAAAAATCAGTGCGGAAATCGGGGCATGCTGTGGATTTTCAGTCTCACTCTTGTTTGTAATGCAATTCCGCTACAAAAAGGATGCAATCCACATTTCCAAAGTCTGCTACGTGTGTAGTATAGGCTTCTAGTACGGGTCGTTTATGGTTACAGGGATACTAAATATGTTTTATTGTTAATTGTGATATTTATTTAATAAAGTGTTTTTTTTTTCTGTTTTTACATGTGTGATTTATTTAGTTACTTAGATAGTACGGTTGAAGAAATGCAAATGTCCAAGTTGAACTAAAAGGATGGGGATTTCATATTTATTCACATAATGTTTATTATGTTTAACTTTTTTTTTTTTTTTTTTTGTAGCCCCACTAAAGGACTTTAACTTTTGATTTTTAACTATGTATTGGAATATCTGTGTATTTCAATAGATTAGTCATCTGTTAGGGCATGAATTTAAAACATAACTTGCTGGCTACCTCAAAAAAACGCTCCAAAGGAGTGCAGTGGCTTTTTTGTGCCACCCGTTGATTTTAATGGGAGGCCAGAGGCGGAAACAACTTGAACAAAGAGTATGCCGGTTTTTTGTTTTTTTTTGTTTTTGCTTTTTTTTCTCGCCAGCGGCCATAAGCTGCCCAGGAAAAATCAATGGGCAGTGATTTGGGGCGTTTGGTGGGCTTGATTGAGATGCGGTTTCCACGTAAAAATCCTCACCAAGAAACGCTTTGTGAACTAACCCTACAGATATCTATGTTAACCATTTAATTAACCCATCATTTTAGACCTAAAAATGACGTGATGATGATGATGATAAAACGCGGAGATTTACTTTAAAGGCCGATAACCTTGAAAACTATTCTAGCAAAACCATTCTGGTGAGACTGTTCATAATGGGCAAGGCACTGCTAAAACGATTATTGTCCAGATAAGCATTCTGAAACCAGATATGTTCGAACTGAAAAACTTGTAAACATCCGTCGGTCATTGCAACTATATCAAGCAGAAAAGTGATCTTGTGTGGTATGTTCCTCATACAAGGTGACTGAAAGGAACCTGGTAGTACGGCTGTTGGCATGAGGCCTTAGTTTGCCATGTTGGTTTCCAAACATGGGGAAAATGTCATGTGCTTGCCCATGTCCTGCTTTCACATCTTCTTTATATATATATATGTATTTTTTATTTTATTTTTTTTTTCTTAAATCCAAAATCAATTACTTGGTATATAAATGGAGTATTTTTTCCCCCCTGCAATCTCCATTATTTTTGTCTGCTGAAAGCCAGTTAGTTCTCCTCCAGTAAAAAGACAACAGGCAGAAGTGTAGTGTACAGTATGTGATTCCCACATCGATGCCACAGTTTATTGCTCTTCCTTTGTTGTCTTATGTTGTGGAGAATACAATTAAATAGAGAAACACTGTATTGTTCCCATTTCGCTTCACCAGCTTCTTCTCCTCTAATGACTTCTGCGGAGAGCATGCAACTGCGGAGAAGAGACTCCTGGATCAATCTTAAGGTGGACCAGGTGATGCATGAAGCGTTCAACCAAATGTTACACTGTTCTGAAGGGCTTATTAGCCGGCTTTGTTTTGAAATGATGTAAGCGCAGAAAACATTGTTGCAGCATTGTTCATCTCGGTAATTAATGCGAGCGTCGTCCTGATCATGTGAAGTCGACATTAGTGTTGCAATATGTCACGATACGCTATAAAATGTTTGTCTACTAAATTTAATATCTTTATTTGTTTGAAGGATGATGGACTGCTTGTTTTGTTTTCTGGTTTTCTTTACGTATTTAAGCTGTAGTATCGGAGCTGGATACTTGTTATTGTAATTTGGCTTTTTATATCTAGACGTTCCTTGGAGGTTTACTATAAAAAATAATAATAATAAATATATATATATTGATCAATTGTGACCTACAGTATGGCATACCATCCAGTGAATATTCTGAAGGACATCCCAAGGGATTCTGCAAAATACAACGTTAGTATATTCTCTAAAAATATTAATAACCACTATAGCGACCAATCAGAATGCACTAGTGATCCTGGGTTAGGGTCTAAGGGGAGGGGTGGATGACGCAGAAGTTCTCTTTTTGCTATTCCATGAATCCATTTGGGAAACTCTGGGCAATGTAGGTACCATACTGTTCAAGGAGAGGGGAAATGATTCTGCGAAGTAAGAAGAGCTACATACCTCTCACAGCTTTTCCATAGCAAATAACCTTTCTATACTAGTTAGTTTCCTGAGAACAGTTATTGCATTGTATAAACGTTGGCCCACAATTACTAATGCTGTCTAATAGATAACATACACTTAGACCGTCACAAAATGCGCCAATTTTATGACTGTGGTGCATGAGGCATGATCATTTTGCCAAATCTTGCATGACCTATTAGACACTTTTCTCTCCCTTATACCACTTTATATTTGGCATCAGAATTTTGCGCCAACTTTTTTGGTGCATTTTAAGCCTTTCCAACAAGCCACGCCCTGTTCACACTAAGACGTGCTTTCTTTTGGAACACGTTTGTTTTTGCTAGACAGAAAAATATAAAGGGGTACCGTACTGATGGACCCCCATTATTAGTTAAGGCTAATCGAATTGGGCTTTGTAGAACAACAGCTATTCAGTGGAACCAGTGATGTCAGTGGGTAATCTGCAGTGATCACTTCTGCTCCCTCCGCAATAATACCTGATCAGGGAAGTTCCAAACCATGCAACTTCCTTCCTTCTTCCAAATTCAGTTGGACTATGGGGGACACAGAAACTAAAAAAAGGGTTGTCTGTCCAAAACAGATGATCCCCTTAATACCATTTACTTTCTATTTCCTCGCTCTACCACGAGGTCCTGAGACTTCTTCCTATTTTGTTCTGCATCCGCACTCTCCATAGTATTCGGGAGATACTTTTTAATACTTTACAGGAGAACTTCTTGCTGTCAATACCACTTGTATGCTTGTGACTGATACATTTCGTTCACTGCGCTATTTAATATAATGTTCTGTGAATTGGCTTCTATTCTGTCAATAGCAGAGAAATGAGGAGTTATACAAAAGTATTTTAATGAAAGGAACCCCTGTATTATTCTGAACAACACACCATTCTAAACCAAAGTGATTGACTCATTTGTAATGGAAACATCTTGGTCATGAAGACCTTGATATTTTCAATTGAAAGCATCAAATGTGTATTGATGAATATTAAATAGTCTACAGATGCCAAGAAAGTGTCATGAAATATACCCTATCGATTATGGCATAAATGATCTAATAACCTCTCAAAACGAAGTAGAATAAGTTGCTTAACTGGTTGCCGATACAGGGCAAGAATACTCGTCCTAAGCGGCGGATACTTCGTGCATTAGGACGAGCATTCTCGTCCTGTGTGACATCAGCGTCCGCGCGCTATCAGGAGCCGCAGCCCCACTCTAACGACGGAGATGAGTGAAACCGCTTCTCTCTGCCGTTAACCCCTTGAATGCTGCGATCAAAGCTGATCGTGACATTCAAAGTAAATAAGAGGGGAACTACCCTTTGATCGCGTCACAGAAAATCCCTGTGATGCGATCACAGCCCATAACTTGTATGGCCAGACAGCCTAGGGTCCATTGAAGGACCCCAGGGCTGTCTGACATGAGGTATGCCCTAACAACTGCCTGTGTTCAAACAGTACACAGGCTAATGTACTGGCATATAGATATATGCCAGTACATTACAGTTAAAACAATCAAAATTAAAATTAAAAAAAATATATAGTTAACAAAATATACAGAAATGCACATTTTTTACATTAAATAAACTTTTTAAAATAAGTCACAAAACATGAAATAGACATATTTGGTATCGCCATGACTGTATCAACCTGTACAACAAATATATAATTATTTATGAAAAATAAAATATAATAAAACTGCAGCAGAACTGCTTTTTTTTTCTGCATTTTCGCCAAAATAAAAATTAATATAAATTAAACGATAATGTATTTGTACCAAAAATGTTACCTACATAAAGTACAACTCGTCCCGCAAAAAACCGTCTCATACAGCTACGTCGGATAAAAAATAAAAAAGTTATGTTCGTTGGGATGCAAAGAGGGAAATATAAAAAAATTGTTCTGTCCTCAAAATTGGCCGTGTCCTTAAGGGGTTAAAGAGGAAATGTTAACATTTTTGGGGTTAAAATACAAAAATGTACTATATCCTATATTTATAGTAAAATCCGCATGAACATGTTGCAGATTTGCTGCATATTTTTTGCCCTTCATTAACGTAGCCTTAAAGGGGTTTTCCCACGAGGGACAATTATGACCTATCCACAGGATATGTCCTAAATGTAAGATAGATGAGGGCCCCACTTCTGTGACCCACACCTATCCCTAGAACGGGGCCCCCTAAACCCGTTCTAGATTTTTGTTCTCACGCGGACTACCGGCCACTTCCTGATCACATGGTCTGGAGTTACGGAAGCAGCGTAACTCGCTGAGCTACGCCATTTACGTAACTACCATTCAGTTCTATGGGGCTTACGGAAACAGTGTAGCTCAGTGAGCTACGCTGTTTTCTCCTTCATGGTCGGAAATCGGCCGAAACACAAAGAGGAAGAATGGGGTTTAGGGGACCCCGTTCTAGAGATAGGTGCAGGCCCCAGAGGTGGGACACACATCTATCTGACATTTAGGACATATCCTGTGGACATGTCCTAAATGTCCCTTGTGGGAAAACTCCTTTTAAGATTTAAATTTCAAAATGTATTTATTTTATTTTTTTTGTTTAAAATTTTGCAATTGCAACATTATGTATTCTAAAACCGGCACAAGTTCTGATCCAACTCTGATGTTTCATAAATGTGCTCCTCTATGATGTCGGTCATTGATAAATACAATTGCACCATTTGAGTCCTTTCTACTCCAGAAGACTGGCATGGAACGATTTATATATTCCACAGCGAGATGAGGGGGATAGTGGATGTTCCTGACTTGCTAAAAAAAATAAAAATATGCATACTTGTTACTCTTGATATCCAGTTTATATTGGTTTGGGGGTGTTCAAATGGCCCTTTGCAAGCATTTAAAGATTTAAACCTGTATTTTGTACTGCTTCAGAGGTGCTAATTTTTAGGTGCCTCCCTTTGATGGGTAGTATGGTGAATAAACATCCACAATGACCCCTAGATGCCCAAATTGAATGAAAAATGTAGGACTGAAGTTTTTGGTTAAAATGACACACTTTTCTCTTGTTCGTATCAGATGCAGAACTTTTATCTACATCCGCTCTTGTAAACGCGGTCTATCTGTGGTCCTGTTAGAAAGATCTACTTTAGTTAATAAAATGTAAGAAACATGCTTAAGGGCCAGTTCACACGGAGTATTTTTGACATGGTTTTTAATGTGGAAACCGCGTCGGGAAGCGCGCCAAAAAACACCCAAAAATGCCTCCCATTGATTTCAATGGGAGGTGGAGGCGTTTTTTTCCAGTGAGCGGAAAAACCGGCTCCTGGGAAAAATAAGGGACATGCCCTATCTTCGGGCGTTTACGCTTCTGACCTCCCATTGACATCAATGGGAGGCAGAAGAAGCATATTTCGCAGTGTTTTTGGCCCACGGCGCTCAATGGCCGCGAGCGAAAAACAACGCGAAAATCAGTGTGCAGGCAGAGCAAAATCTGCCTCAAAATGCCAAACTGAATTTTGAGGCAGATTTTCCTCCTGCAAAAAACTCTGTGTGAATACAGCCTATTTTTTTTTCTCCCCACCTTACAAAAGCCATAACTTTTTTTATTTTTCCGTCGATATAGCCGCATGACGTTTGCTTGTGTGAGGATTTTTTAAGGCAACATTTATTGTACCATATACTGTAGTGGGAAACTGTAAAAATATTCTTTTTTGAAGTGAAATAGGAAAAAACAGCAATTCCTCAATATTTATGGTTTTTTCTTTTTTAAGGCGTTCACCGTGCAGTAAAAACGGCATGTTCACTTTATTCTGCGGGTCAATACGATTACGGCGATACCAAATTTATATTGTTTTTTTATGTTTTCTACTTTTACAAGAAAAAAAAAATTGTTCTAAAAAATAAGATTTTAATTTTTTTGCCATATTCTGAGTGCCATAACTCTTTTATTTTTCCGTTGATTGAGCAGTATGAGGGCTTGTTTTTTTTCCGGGGCGAGCTGTATTTTCTATTGGTACCAATTCAGGGTATGTCACTTTATTTATTCTTTTTTTTTCGTGGAACATAGAGACCAAAAAACTGCATTTCTGATTTTTTACGGCGTTCACCATGTGGGTCAAATATGATATATTGTAATAGTTTGGAATTTTATGAACGTGGCAATACCAGTTTTATGTGAATTTTTTAAAAAACTTTTTAACATTGTGCTTAAGGGAAAATTGGAAAATTAGAATCTTATATAAGCCCAATTTCAAAAATGATTTTTAATACCAAAATGTTGGCCAGTACATTTCTTGGTTTTGTTTAGTAACTTCTGCTAATCAATGGAATATTTCCATGACGTCCTAGAGCAACAGTTTCTGCCAAAATGTATAAGCGAACGGTACAAGGAAAAAGTTTTTCCTTATGCAAATAATTGTGACATTTTACCACTTAATTCATTACGCCTGATGACTTTCTGATGCACGTATGTTTTATGAATTCACTTCTTCTTAATAAAGACTCCTTATTCGTGCATATTGCAGTCCACTTCCTATTTGTTCAGGACAATTGATTGTTGTTGTAACTGCGCTGTGATGTTTTTTCTTCTGTTGCAAAGGCAGTTTATACTCTCAGATTAATTTATTGCTTCTGACGACCTGTCACTGACAGTTCTTTAGTTTTCTGGCTTCCTTCTATTACAAAGTTATATAATTAGGTAAACTGGATTATTTTGATGCCTGTGAATAAGATATGTATACATGTTTATATCCAACATTGAGAGAACAGAGAAACTGAATTGAAGGGAAACACTAGTAAAAAAAATTCCCCACTATAGTTCATTATTAGCAAGTACAGTGAAGCCTCTCTGAGATTATTGCCTAAAATTGCTAAAAAAAATAAATAAAAAAAATCTATTAAAAAAATTGTCTTTTTGGAGTGCTCCTCTCAAAGAAAGAAGGAAGCAGAATGCTGGTTAAAGTATTTAATACAGTGAACAAGCACATACATGAATAAACACGAAAAAAAGACAAACGTTAGTCCTCAATGACACTGCATATAGCATACAACACATTATCCTGAGGCCTCATTTACACGAGCGTAATATACGCGCGTGCTTTTCACGCGTGTCGTACGCACCTATATTACTCTATGGGGCAGTTTAGACGATGCGTGAATTTTGCGCAGCGTGAGTGCGTTGCGTAAAACTCACGACATGTTCTATAATCGTGCGTTTTTCACGCAACACGCACCCATTGAAGTCAATGGGTGCGTGAAAACAATGCATGCCACACGGACGCTACTGCGTTGCATGCGCGAAAATCACGCAAGAGCTGTCAAAAGGATGAATGTAAACAGAAAAGCACCACGTGCTTTTCTGTTTACAAACATCCAAACGGAGTGTCAAATTAGAGATGAGCGCACCGAACTTCACCGGGTTCGGCCGAACTAGTTTTGACCGAACCCGGCAAAAAATGTTCGGGTACGCGACGTCAGGAGACAGTCACTGCCCACGGTGCTCAAAGACTTAAACTGTTTCAGCACCATGGACAGTGACTTTCGATCACAATATACATATACGTGTAAAAAAAAACAGAAGTTCGGACTTACCGATAAGTCCCGGCTCCTTCCTCCAGTCCGACCTCCCGGGATAACTATTCAGGCCAAGTGACAGCTGCAGCCAAGCACAGGCTGCAGCCAAGCACAGGCTGCAGCGGTCTCATGGCCTGCCGCGTCATCCTGGGAGGTGGGGCCGTATGACAAGAGAGGGACGCGTCACCAAGGCAACGGCCGGGAGACCGGACTGGAGGAAGCAGGAAGTTCATGGTAAGTTTGAACGTCTTTTTTTATTCACAGGTTGGTGTATATTGTGATCGGCATTCACTGTCGAGGGTGCTGAAAGAGTTACTGCCGATCAGTTAGCTCTTTCAGCACCTTGGACAGTGACGGGCGTCGACTACCTCATCTCTATGATGGCGGCTGCGTGAAAATCACGCAGCCGCGCATCATACACGGATGACACACGGAGCTGTCAAATGCCTTTTGCGCGCGCAAAACGCAGCGTTTTTTGCGCGCGCAAAACGCACACGCTCGTGTAAATCAGGCCTAAAAATGTTAAATTTATTCCTTGCATCTGGGAAGTATAGTCCTGCCCTGTATCTAGTCTTGAAATTTATGTGTATCATGTAATCTCAATATTCAAACCGTACTTCAGTGATTGGCTACATGTGACTTCCCAGTTTACCCTACCAGAGATGGAGTTTTGCTTTTATAACAGCTGGGGAGCCACAGTTTGAGGAATGCTGCAGTACGGCATAGTACTGTACAATAGCTTCCTTCACTTTCTCAGTCCCCAGCATGGCTTCCCTCTCCTACTCAATCACCAGCATGGCTTTCATCTTCTACTCAATCCACATCCTATCTTTCCTCTCATACTTAGTCTCTAACATTGCTCTTCTTCCCAATCCCCAGTATGTGTCCACTCTCCTCCTCTGTCCCCAGCATAGTTCGGCTCTCTTTTGTCCCTGGCATAGTTCGGATCTCCTTCTCTGTCCCCTGCATGGCACCACCCTCCTCAGCCATCAACATGGCTCCACTCTCCTTCTCCGTTCCCTGCATGGCTCCACTCTCGTCAGTTCCCTTCATGGCTCTGCTTTTCTTCTAAGTCTCCAGCCTTACTCTACCTTCTCAATCCTCAGCATGGTTCCCCTCGCCTACATTCCAAGCCTGGTTCCACTTTCCTCCGTCTCTAAGATAATTCCTTCTTCTTGTAAGTCTGCAAGATGACTACACCTGCTTTGTCAGTTGCCTTTTCCTTTTCAGTGCCCAGTATTCAAAGTCCAGTCAATTTATTAGGGGAGCACTCCCCCCAACCACCTCACAATGATTGATATCTGGCTGCTGTTTATCTGCATACACCGCAACCAGCCGTCAATCACTCTGAGTGAGGCGGTGGGAGCTCTCTGAGTCCGGTGTATTCTTTGATCGCTCCTATCAGCCAAATGGCCCAATATTATTTTTTTTCTGCCATTTTTGCTAATAGGAGAAAGGACCCATCCTTGTAGTATGCTGCCCTCTCCTAGGACAGCATATGGAGGTGACAGATCCACTTTAACATAGTCACAATATTCTTGTATGATCATATTTAGCCTAGCAACAATTGCCAGAAATGGTGCTATTGGATTAATAATGCAATGTGTTTGATAGGAACATGCACATTATGTAAAACATTCTTTCTGGGTTTTTTTGTATTAATATTTTGCTTAAGTAATAGTAGTTTTTTTTTTGTTTTTTTTTACATTCTGGACCTGCAGTAAAACATTTTTTTTTTTTAAAAGTATTTTTTTTTTTTATCTTTCATGTTGCAGCATATCAGGAACTCTACTCATGAGTCAAGTTGATTGGTGCAATTTTGATTTTTCAAAGCCTGGAGAAAATCTCTATACAATTTGCGATTTATTCCAGTGTAATTTATTTAGCCTTTGTCAAAAAAAATTGCGGTGATCTATATAGATTTATTTGCAATATGCCCTTTCTGAACTTTCTCCGTGACTTTAAAGTCTTGGTACATCACAGAAATGTATTGTAATGGGGTTATTTGTCTCCCTGTGTCCGTCATCACACTGCAACAGACCTTACATTAGAGCTGTGATATTTTGTGGCAATCTCATGAGGTATGTATGTGAGAAACATATTCATTTAGTCTATATGGCCAGTTATCTTTGTGTTTTATTTATTAGTTTTATATTTATATTTTCCTTTGGGTGAACAATTTTGGTTTCCTTTGGGTGAACAATTGGGTGAAGAATTTTCAGAGGTTCAAAAGGGGCCATATTTCTTGATACATGTATTTATGGACCTGGGATGTAACTCACAAAGAATTGATTGGAGAATATATTAACACCACCACTATAAACAAATGGGGTTGAATAGAAAGAGCAATAGATGCGCTCACACTTTTGCCATGTAAATCCTATTAAAATGTGGTCTCTATGTAGTCTTGAACGTGGGTTCAACAAGTGGTTCCTCAGAGTCCCTGGTGTATCTTGAAATATTTTCTCAGTGGAAGCTTTCAATACTGTTTGTTTTATGGTGACCGTTCTGGTAGCCTACGAGGTTTGGAAACCCCATGCTCTATTACTTGGTGCCCAGTCAAGTGTATAGGTCCGCATGTAATGCCTACTCTTGCGTAGTCCTCCAGCATGACGTCCGTATGCCTTAATAGGCCAAATGGTTAAAGCTAAATCTGACTTTTTCTTTATAGTACAGTACATAGAGATACTGCTTGGTTATATAAATGAATGACACTCATATTGGTGAAGCTTTCAGAGTCCATGCACACGATGCGTATTACGTGTGGAAAAACCGCCGAGTAATACAGTACCAGCATAGACCATTAGATTCCAGGAAATATCTCGTACACGCTGCAGTAATTTTCCGCATGTACATTGACCTGCAGTGCGGATTTTAAAACCTGCAGCATGTCAATTTATCTTGCTTTCCTCTTGCCAATTCTATCTGCCTAGTGCAGAGAAAAATCGCCGCATGAAAACGCCACGATTTACGCATCAAAATGTAAAAATTGCATCGAAAAACGCATCAAACGCGTGATCCGGTACGGGTTTTTCCTGCGAATTTCCTGCATATTGCTGTGGTTTTGGTGCTTATTTTCCGCTGCAAAATACGCAATGTGTGCATGTAGCCTTAGGCCTCATTCACACGACCGGGTCCAGCCCCCTGCAGGGGACGCCACCCAGCCCCCTGCAGGTGACGCCACCCAGCCCCCTGCAGGTGACGCCATCCAGCCCCCTGCAGGTGACGCCACCCAGCCCCCTGCAGGTGACGCCACCCAGCCCCCTGATTCCGCTTCAGAAGTGAGTGACGTCGCTGTGTCCATATATGGACAGTGTAGTCACTCACTTCTCCTGTAGCGGAATCCCCAATCCCCGGCCGGGGATTGGAGATTCCGACTTCTACAGGGAGCAAAAAAATACCCTCCTCCTCCTCACATGCACTCTGCACTGTGAGGAGGAGAGAGAGCGCGAGCGACGGAATACATGGCCATCACTCGGGACACATTCCGGTGATGGACGTGTATTACCCGTCCCCATAGACTTCTATGGGGGCTGGGTAAACGGCTGAAAATAGGGCATGTCCCATTTTTTGACGGCAGGTTTCCCGGGCCGTCAAAAAATCGGTCGTGTGAATGGCCCCATTAGGGGTCTATTGTTCCTAATGCAGCCAGGTGACGGCCGATTTATGAACGGCCGTCACCCGGCCGGGAAACCCTGTCGTGTGAATAAGGGCTTAAGATGATCCCTTTCTCATATGTTATTCCACTATATATTTACTTTATTTTAATTTCTTTAGAACAAATAAATATCTGACATTGAGAAATATCGCTTGTGGCAGGAAGATAATAAGATACTTTTTTTTTTTAGTTAACCGCTTAACGCCGAAGGACGGATATATCCGTCCTCTGCAGCTGCTAGTTCGCGCAGGAGGATGGATATCCGTCTTGTGATCGCGTGGGTACTGACAATGTACACACGCGATCAGCGGCAGGAGCACGGCTGTTATACACAGCCTGTCTCCTGCTGCAACTGCCGGAATTGAACCGCGCTCCCATTCTGGAAGTTTAACCCATTAAATGCCGCTGTCAATAGCGATAGTAAAATCTAATGTGTTTGACAGAGGGAGAGAGCTCCCTCTGTCACCCCATCGCGGGGCGCCGTCGGGTTTCCATGGCAGCCGGGGACCTAACAAAGACCCCCAGGTCTGCCTTCAGCAAATGCCTGTTGGGTGATGCCGGAGGCATGACCTAATAAATTGCCTGTCAGTTTTACACTGACAGGCAATAATGCTTTGGTATACTAAGTATACTAAAGAATTATATATGTGATCAGCAGATCACATAGTGAAGTCCCCTGGTGGGACTAAAAAAAAAAAAAAATGTAAAGCAGTTAAATAAGGTTTGTGGAAAAAAAAAAATATTTTACAGTCAAAATCAAATAAAACTTTTTTTGCCCAAAAAGTGGTTTTCTTTAGTAAAAGTGGCAAAACAAATAACACATACACATATAGGGTATCCCCGCGATCGTAACGACTTGAATAATAAAATTAACACATTAATTAAACCGCCGGATGAACGGCGTCCAAAAAAAGCAAAAAACAACGGCAGAATTCTCTTTTCTCCCCTTCTCCCCATAAAAATTAAATAAAAGCTAATCTATAAGTCCTATGTACCCCAAAATAGTATTAATGAAAACTACACCTTGGCCCGTAAAAATCAAGCCCACATACGGCCACATTGATGGAAAAATAAAAAATTACGGCTCTTGGAATGCGGCGATGCAAAAACAAGTAATTTTTTTCTAAAAGGGTTTTTAATGTGCAAACGTAGGAACATATAAACATATAAAACCTTTACATATTTGGTATCCCCGTAATCGTGCCGACCCATAGAATAAAGTGAACATGTTATTTACGCTGCATAGTAAACGGCGTAAATTTATAACGTGAAAATCAATGCTGGAATAGCTGCTTATTTTCAATTCTCTCCTAAAATAAAGTTAATAAAAGTTAATCAATATATTCTAAGCATCTAAAAATGGTACAATTACAAACTACAACTCATCTCTTGGAATGTTACCGTGAAAAAACAAAAAATAATCCTTGGTCATTAACGCGCAAAATGGCCCGGTCATTAAGGAGTTAAAGATGAGTACAAGCTTGTGTACATTCACTGTGAAATGCTTGTAGGTTGATTCAAGCTCTTTCACAGATCATATAGGATCCAACATCGGGGACATTTCTTAGCTGCAAAATGACAAATGATAAAGATATTTCAGAAGTATGTTTAACAGACAGAAGCCGGGATCTACAAGCAGAGCGGTACATTTGCTCAGATGCCGTCTCAAGTGACCCGGTTGTCAACATTAATCTTTTATTAGAAGCTGCCACAGTTCCAGCCTAGTAATTACATAAATGTCTGTGAATCGGACACAGAATGTGAGTAGATTGGAAGATTAAGTAGAAAGTGTTGACATTTAGTACATCAATTTGTTCTTTAATAATTATTTTAGGCCCCTTTCACACTGCATTTTGCTTGTATGTTTGACGTGCGCGTAAGGGAAAATTTCCGGCATGTACGTCAAACGTACCCATAGGCTCCCATTATACCAACGGAGGGGAAAAAAAGAGTCCTTTTGGCCTCAGTCGGGCATTAAACGTCGGTTATACTGTTCTTTTGCTGGATAGAATACTATTTATTTTTTTATACGCTACAATAAATGGTGGTGTTTTTTTACATTTTTTTTTGCCATGTTGATTTTGTCGTTTTTAACACCACTGTTTATTGTAGCATATAATGTACTGAAAACAGGAAAAAAAAATATTTGAGTAGTGGAATAGAAATTTTTTTTATAAAATTCCTTCATTGTTTTTTGGGTTTAATTTTTACAGCGTTCAGAGTGTGGTTAAAAACGACCTGCTGACTTTATTCTGCAGGTCAATGTGATTTATGGCAATGCTAAATTTATATAGTTTTTTTAAATAATAATTTGGTACCTTTTACAAAGTAAAAACCATTTGTTAAAAGAAAAATAGTTTTGTCACTCTATTCTGAGAGCCATAACTTTTTAATTTTTCCGCCGCTGGAGCGGAGTGAGGGCTTATGTGCAGGGCGCGTTATAGCTTTTATTGGTACATACGACTTTCACTTTTTTAAAGGGAAGGTGTCATGAATTATTATTTTTTTTAATTATATTGCTTTTAATATGATCTTAACATACATCCCCATAGAGAATGTGACCGGGAGCCGTTCTATTCTCAGAAGCGTACGCCGTCTGTGTGGGAACGGCGCGTTCGCCGCTCCCATACAGACCAAAGCAAAGCTCGTTCGTAGAGCGAAATCCGGCGCCATTTTCATGTGGACTGGAAGCCGCTGCCGGACAGTAAGATGACGACTTCCGACCGTGGCTTCCGGCCATATGTTCAGGCGCAAGGAATAGGAGCGTAGACAAGCGGCGGTGGCAGGTAATTTATGTTCGTGTATGTGATGTGTGTATTATGTTCGTGTTATACTGTCTGCTGAGCACTATCTAATCCTCCTACACTGTGCAGTCGCTCAGAAAATGGCGGCACACAGTGTAGGAGGTTTGAAGATTCAAACCCCTCCTTTTCCTGGCACTAGCTAGAAGAAGGGAGGGGGGATTCTGTGAGGACACTAGAGAGCGTGTGTCCACCCCAAATTTGCAGCATAAATCAATGAGGTTGCTTTACCACATTGACCATGCTGCAATTTTGGGAACTGCTCCCTCTAGTGCCCAGCACATGGAAATGTTATAAATTAGAATCTAATTCATAATATTTCCGGACTTGTGAAAAAATAAATAAAATTATAACAATGTGTAATCACTAAAAAAATAATTATAATAATAATTTTTATATAAGTAATCAATACCCCCTGAAGAAGCTGTACCAGCGAAACACGCATCGGGGCGTTATCACACTTGGCTACATTTCGTGGACCACCTTATTTTTCTCACCTTCATGGGTAAGACTGCTTTTCACTAAGTACTTTGTGATTCCAGGCATGCTCTGACTTTTACATTATAGAACATGCCAGGATTTTTTCTCTTTTTGACCTATGCATAACTAATTATGTAGCAATGTTCGGTGTGACATTCCCCCTAGTGTCTCTTCTGTCCCACACGGTAGATATTAGGGCTTTACTTATTATTGTATTTCACTTCTGTGGACTATATATTCTTATAGCACAGGTAGGACACTGCGGTGACATATCACTGACCTATGGTTTTCGCTACTGCCTGGCGCACACACGTTTTAATTGTGTGCTTTATACAGCATACCCGTGGTAATTTTAATACCTTCGAGTGGTCCACACATATACTGTATTTTAGATCCTCGCTATTGTTTTTAATCGTTCTTTCCGTGTATGCGATTGTATTAAATAAAATTTTGTATTTGTTTCTATTATCTGTGGCGTTGTGACTCCTTGTCCTCAATTTTTTTCGCTGAAGATTTATTGGAGTTATGCCATCATCTGTATCCTTCTTGGAAGTTGGAAAAGCCTCTTTGTACTTAGGCACAAGTTGTCGTCTGATTGTGGTGATTACTCCTGAAGATCGTTCCAAGGCTTAGATCTTGAGGCTCCTTCTCACACGGAGAACATGAATTGTTTGAAGTGTTCTGTAGAAGCAAAGCATGGTGTGCATGCATAAACAATGAAAGGGAAGCTTTATTATTGTAGTGTCTACCTACAGGCGTTTCTATCCTACTAAATTTAGATTTTCTGAAAAAGAAAAAAAAATATGGTGGATTAGTTACTACAAACATATACCAAATCTTTTGTTTTGCATTTTCTGGAACATATTGTTTGTATTGGTGGCTAGGTAATGGTTTAGCGTAGGACATCTGTAACCCCTTCCTCCTGCATGCATTTTGGGCATTAATGACAAAGCAATTTTTTTTCTTTTTCCATGGTCGCATTAAAAGAGCTATAACTTTTTTTATTTTTTCCGTCGTCATAGCTGAGGACTTGATTTTTGCGGGATAAATTGTCATTCTGACGTACATATCGTTTTTGGATTAACTTTTATTACCTTTTTTTTGGGGAGGGAATTGGAAAAAAACAGCAATTCCGTCCTTGTCTTATGCATTTTAAATTTACGCCGTTTATCGCATGGCGTAAATAACATGCTACCTTTATTTCTATGGGTCGGTACGATCACGGCGATACCACATATGTATTAGTTTTTTTGTGTTTTACTACTTTTGCACAATAAAAATACTTTTGAACGAAAATGATTTCTTTTTTTTGCGTCGCCGCTTTCCAAGAGCCATAACTCTTTTTTTTCTATGTCGATGTTGCCATATGAGGACTTTTTTTTTTGCGGGACAAGACAGAGTTTTCATTGATGCCATTTTGGAGTACATAAGACTGATTGATTAACTTTTCTTTTTTTGAGGGGCAATGAAATAAAATGCAATTTCGTAGTTGTTTTTTTGGGTCCCTTTTATGGTTTTAACCTTACGGTTTAATTAACATTAACTTTATTTTTGTGGTCATTACAATCGCGGCGATATTTTGTATATGTATTTCTTTTTGTACGCTTTTTTTCATAAGGCTACTTTTTTTGTGCACCTTTTATTAATGTATTTTACATTAATTCATTATTTTTTCAGTCCCACTAGGGGACTTCACTATGCGATCTTCTGATCGCTGATATAATGCATTGGTATACTTACCACACGATATGCGATAAATGTCTGATAAATATCCCACCTCTAGGACCCAAACAATTATTGAGAATGGGAATCACCCAACCCTGGTTCGCCTTGTGAGGTGGGGACGCTGCTAGTCTGCAGAATCCAGGCGGGGACGCTGCTTGGGGGACGCTAATTAGTCTCATAGAACAGAATGGAGAAAGCCGCGCGCATGCGAGGCCCCCCATCTCCACTAGTCCCAGCCTGAAATCTGCAATCAGAACTCCGTTCTATGGGTGTTACAGAAATAACGAGGTAGGGTCCATGCCTGTATTCTTCAGCCAAGCAGCGTCCCCGTCTGGAATTTGCAGCCAGTGGTGAAAAGGGGGTCGTTAGACATTTATGACCTATCCACAGGATATGTCAAAGTTGGGAATAACCCTTTAAGGACATGGCCTAGTTTGTGCCGTATAAATGCAGCCATTTTTTTTTTTTTACCTTTTCCATCTCTGAATTTTTAAAGCCATAACGGCTTTATTTTTCTGTCAACATAGCCGTATGAGGGCGTGTTTTCATTGGTACCGTTTTCTTTGGTACTTTTTATTCCTTTTTTTGGGAGACTGGATAAACAAAAATAGAAATTTAGCCATTATTTTTTTGCGGAGTTCACTGGGGGCGCCAATGGGCTTAAAGAGGGAACACCCTCTTTCTGTTAAAACCACTTAAGTGCTGCTATTGAGCTAGCTCTGATACCAGTCATTGCAGCAGGGTGTCAGCTGTAAGTTACAGCTGACACATGCTGCTCTGGGCACAGGCTCAGTTCCTTCACTTGTGCCATCGGTGCTGGGCAGGAGCAACTAGTCGCCAGCACCGTATCTATAGGGACGTCATTCAATTAGACCGGGTGGAGAATAGCTACAAAGAGCGTCTCAGCACGTCTTTGCATATGGGTCCATTCACAATTTGTGGTTGAGGTGCGGTTAGACAGGTGTTAGACTGCATGCGTTTTTACCGTGATTTGCTGCGTTTTTCAATGGGGTACTAAACCCACACCTCAACCACAATGTGTGAATCCTCACACAGACAGCCCATAGCAACAACTTGACCTTCAGTCTATGTGAATTTGCATTTGCTGTTCATTACATTACTTCTACATGATACTACATGTTCCACCTACAACTTGGGCTGCACAAAACAAGAGAAGAAAAATAAATACCAAGTTGTTATTCGTGCACTTAGGTGTAATCCGTTACTCTGATCTATTTTTAGATCAGAAGGAGGGCCTGTTCACATCAGCGTTTGTTTTCCGTTCATTGGTTTCGTTCAACCTTTTCGTCGGAGAAACCGATGAATTGAAAGCTGAAACTTTAGCTTCTGTTTGCATTACCATTTTTTCAATGGCAATGCTTCAGTTTCAGTTGGTTTACGTTTGTTTCCATTCCATACATTTTCAGTTTTTCTCACTGAAACAATAACATAGTTGACTACGCTATTGTTTCCTTGAAAGAAATGGAAACTTTACGGAACAGAAACAAACCAAAATGGAAGCTATGGTTTCTGTTCGGCTTTACGTTCATCGGTTCCTCCGATGGAAAGGTTAAACGAAAACCAATGCTGATGTGACAGGCCCTAAGAATAAAAACAGATCAGTTAAAAATCCTATTGAAATCAAAATAGCCGATGCAAACGGATTACAATCCATTTTTATCAGCTTTAGGCTATGTTCACACCTGCATCAAAGGCTCCGTTAGTTTTGCCCGAGTTTACTGGAGACAATCGTGCAGCATGCTGCGCTATTGTGTCCAGTAAAATCACGGACACCCTGACGGAACCCATTAAAGTCAATGGGTTCCGTCGGCAACCGGCGGTATCCTTTGTGCAACGGAACAGTTGGTTCCGTTCCCTTGTTGAGCTCGTCTGACGGAACACACCAACGCAAGTGTGAACCCTGCCTGACATAGCACCAATGATAAAAATAACCCATCCGTTAGTAATCCGTTTTTTTTTTAATGGAGTAAAAGTACTGTACTTTGCACTTTTATCTCCGTCAAAAAAACGGATGATTAACATAACAGACGCTAACTGGTGCAATTTAAAAATCCCATTAATTTCTATGGGATTTTTAATGGATCCGTTTATATCCTTTTTATGTTCTAAAAACGGATCCGAGAAAGATTATACAACGCAAGTGTGAACTTAGCCTTAGTGGGAGACATTTCTTAGGCCTCATGCACAAGACCATAGCCATGTGCACCGCCGTGATTTTCGGGTCGGCCGGCAGCGAAGTGTCACCCGCGAGTCGCGCACAGATTGCGGGCCGTGCATATGGC